>NW_010422724.1:55051-55597 GCF_000710305.1 Buceros rhinoceros silvestris | reverse complement strand
AGAGGGGGGGGGGGTGTTTACAGAATTAAATTGTTTCCTTAACAGGCTTCCAGCTTGGCAGGCATGTTTTAATTTTGAGTGTTGCAGGGATATGGCACGGTAGCAACCGTTTTCATTTTCTCTTTCATTGCTGTCAGGATGGCTTTAATCAAGCGTTCACAGCCTAGCTGCTCTCTTTCCAATGTATTTTGATTTTCATTTCAGACGGGTTTAAGGATAATTTGTGTAACTTGTGAGGTTTGGTGTGTTGATGCTTGAATAGGAGGACTGTGAATACGTCAGCTTTCTGAAGGTGAATTCTGAATCTCGAGATTTTAAAAAATGGGAGGCAGAAGAGTTGGAAACTGGAAGACCAAAAGCATTGTTCTCTTCAGGAGTGTTGAAATTGCCTGGTTTCAGGTAAGTAAAGTGGTCTGTTACTGTCTGTAACAGATGCTTGAAGCTGCTCATGCTGCCCTTGTTCCAAACCTCGTCACCTCATGCTGTCATTAAAAATGGTCAACACCATAAAACTTCTTGCTTTGGGGGTATTTGCTGATTTTTATA
>NW_010422724.1:54337-54543 GCF_000710305.1 Buceros rhinoceros silvestris | reverse complement strand
GGTGACTGCGGGGGTGGGGACATCCCCTCCGAAACCAGGGCATGGTGGTGGGGGTGGCAGCCAGAAGCCCTGCAGCTGGTCTGCCTCCCCGCGTACACCGGGGCAGAGCTGAAGCACAGAGCCAGCCCCAGAGCCTGGGAAATGCTTCTGAGGGCCAGCCTTTGGAAAACCTTCCCGAATCACCAACTCATCTGCACTGCAGGTCT
>NW_010422724.1:31441-54130 GCF_000710305.1 Buceros rhinoceros silvestris | reverse complement strand
CAAGCCAGTTCCCCTTCCAGTGGCGCTCAAGCAGTGATTTTAAACAGTTAAGGCTCTTTAGCAAACTATAATTAATATTGTTCAGAGGCCATAGTATTAAAAGAGAAGTAGAGAGAAAGCCAAAGAAAGAAATAGAGAAGGAGCTGTGCTTTCGTGTAATATTCCCCAAAAGGTTTCTTTCCTAGTGGTGTCACTTGGAGTGATGAACACCAGGAGCTAATCCACTCAGGTCACACCAAAATAAACCTGATGATGGAAGAAAGAATTGAGGCAATACGTGAAGATGTAGAAAGAGCATCTATGAGCATTTTCAACGGTGCCCTGTGACTGCCATGGAGGCAATATATAAAAAATGCTTTTTAATGTAATGCAGAAGGTTACAAGCAATCAAAAAAAAAAAAAAAAAAAAAAAAAAAAAAAAAAAAAAAAAAAAAAAAAAAAAAAAAAATCAGTTGGGATTTTGCTGCTGGCTTCCATGGGAGAAGGATCAAGGCCTCAGAGAGCTCTTTTGTTGGCATTTAGCTTTTAACAGCTGAGACAAATTTATTATTACAACGCCGATTTTGAAACACGGAGGAACATGCCCAAGAGAGGAAGTGCCTGGTTTCTGCAGGACCCAGCGAGAAGTGTTACACAGATAATGGTAGAAATTAGCTAGGAACACTACACTTCCAGCACATGACATGACTGAAACATATAGCTCTTCTAGTATGTCATAATTTTTCACTTCTTAAAAGAAGTGTTGAACCTGATGAGGAACAGCTTGCATTGGGTCCCACTGATTTAATTTGTACATACTGTAATTTACTAGGCTGCAGTAAAAACAGTCATTTTGTGAGGCTATCATAAGCTCATTAGAAGCGTACTGAGAAAGCTTAATGGCTTACAACCCACAGCTTCATGCATCCATTTTACAGAGCTCCCTTCCCAACAGAGCCTGCCACATGGCGTTCTATGCTGCTGGCAGTACAGTAGTTTTCACACACACCCCAGAAAATTAGAGGTATTTGTGAATAACAAGATTAAAGACAGAGCCAACATTTCAGGAGTACTTGGAGTGCTGCTGGGACAGGGAAAATCTTACGTATTGTTAACCATGGTGAGGCTGGTTAGCTGTTAAGTACTGTAGAGTGTAACTAATCAAAAGCTCTAACATCCCAGACAATGCAATAGAAATAATTACTCTCCCAGAGCTACTATTGTTTCGTGCTCAGCCTTCTCTGGACTAATAAAGGGTTTAAATTTAAATTGTGTTACGAAAATGTCAGTATTACAAAGAGCTTCAGCATCCAGTTGCTCTGAACACAGCATCAGGTAAACTACATAATGGATTTAAACATAATGGGCCAATGGAGAGTGAAGTACAAACAAACTCCTTTTCCATCTCCTTCTCCATTTGCTCTCTTTATTAGCCTCTAATGCTTTAGGATACAAAATAATAAGTGCACTTTCAGAAAAAAAAAGAAAGAAAAAAGAAAGGGAAAACGAGGGAGAAAATGCATGGAGTATTCTGCATTCAATTAACAGAGCTTAGAGACGGGTAGATTTTTAGCATCAAGTGGGCTGATGCAATGAGCTAATCCCTCAGCTGGTTCAAAAAAAAGAAAAATCAGGCGAGCGCTGTTCGCTGTATCAGTGGGGCTGCTCCAGTCGGACACTAGCTAATATTAAGATTCATACTAAGACGCTTTTTTCTGTCATCCTCTTCCTGAGGAGAGGAGCATGCTGCTCCTGTAAGATGCCAGGCTCTATGGCTGCTCTCCAGGAAAGTGCTTGTTCTCACAGCAGCCCGTAGCAGCAGCCTCCTCTTCCCGTGTGAAACACCGCGGCTGGCTGGACTGGACCTGCAAATCTTAGTGCTCAGCAGGTCTGAGCGGGTGGCTGCCTCCATCTACACATTGCGAACGTGTGAGCGGAGTTATCTCCATGAAGAATAAATTGCCGGTTTTCTCTTGTTCAGCTACTCAAATTAAAAATAAAAAAAGCAAGAAGGTCATTATGGGCACAACCACAAAGGTCATATCTTTTCCTTGCCCAGAAATAGAGTCCTTCGTACAGTATTCTCCAATCGAGCTGGTTTCCTAATTGCAAAACTCGAGGTCGAATGGCAGGTTGGTTCTTCTGGGCAGCTGACTGAGCATTCAAGGGTATTGGGCCAAAAGCAGGGTTCCCCGGGGCCAAAGGCTGGGCCACGGTGCTGACACAGAGACTTGAACCGGTAAACCAGTAGCTGCATGCTGCACGGCCCAAAACTAAAGTGCACGTAGACATGTCAATGCCTAAGCAGCTGCCTGGCTTTTTGAGATGCCAGTTGCAACCTCACTTGAATTCAAGTTTAGGGATTTACCTTTAGTGAGCCTGAGCTGGTAGGTGATCAACACCTGCAAAACCTGTTAGCCCTACCTTTATCGGAACTTGGAAGATACCTCTGCATTTTTGATCTTATTCTACAAAGACCGTCTCCAAAATGAAGTGCTCCTGGGAACTGCTGGTCTTGAAAATGCTGACTGCTTGCACTACAGTCAGTTTTGTTAAAACCATTACTTTTCAGATGAGATTAATATTATTCAGTTGCAAATGGAAAAAATAGGTTGGTACAGCATTTTTATTGTAGCCCTGAGTATACGCTACGGTTATAGTAAAAAGATCACATTCAGCATAAAAACTCTATTATTAATTTACTCCTGTCCACTGCATTCAAAATGTCTGTGTGATATTAAGTTCAACCTATTTGTGATGTGAATTCAAGGACTCATCTAACCTTGGCAGTCAACAGAAGTAATATTTAATTTCCTCGATCAAAGCCTGTTGCATAGCTGTATGTTATACAGAGAATGTCTTTCCACCAAAAAAATGGGAAGTGACTGAGGTTTTCTGAGGCTGCCACCTTTGTTTTTGTGCCAGCCACTTCTCTATCAGTTTGGCTAAGAAATACCTACGCACTGCCTTAAGCTTCCTAAAATTCGCCACAGGGTGTGGACTCTGTGGCTTAGTGGAGAAGCTCGTTAAAAGTGAGGGGTCTTTGAACCTGGAGAGTCTCAGAGACAACACAGGAGAAACAATATGGTCCTAAAATCTGAGAGACTTCAAATTAATGTCTCTGTTAGCTGTTCCATGTGACTTCTCTCTGGAGCACTCAGTGAAATAAAAAACTGTGTTTATATATATGTGACTTAAGGTTTTTTAATAAATAAGAGAAATCCAGTTAAATTCCGTTTCAGAATTTGCATACAGCTTTTCACCAGTGCAGTGAGGGACATTTCAACTTACAAACACATATTTCTTCTTTTTAGAATGCATTTGACCATTCTTTGACCAAAGACGATCCTTGACTGGTCTTTATGCATGTACTTATTGGGCACACCGACTGTGGCATATTTGAACAACTATTTCACACAAACCCAGGAATTACAGGCACATAAAATTTTTGGGAACTGGGCTGTAAAATTTCTGATGCAGTATTCTCTATTTAACTTGACAGCTGGTATCTGGTCTGAAAATAGTGTATTTTTCCTCAAATGCTAGTCATTCTGTTACTTTGCATTGCATAGATATGGACACGTGTATGGATAAGAAATAACCTGAAAAAAACAAAGTTTTCTTCCAGAATAATGGTAATTTTGTGCCACTTTGGCATGAGCATACCCTGAGCCCGCAGTGGCCTGCTGGCCAACGTGTCTGTAGTGCTGCCTGTGCTTAGCAATCCCCTAGATCAGCAACAACCAGCCTGCGCCCACTCTTACAACCTTTATTCTTCAAAAAGGAAGTCTTCTGTGAATACTATTCCTAACTTAAATCTTGAGCCCAAAGAGCGTATGTCGAGGGACAGCGGATACAGGAGATGTTCTGCAGCACTCCAGAGAGGATGAGCTGGAGTTAGACATCTGAGGAGCACGTGGGCTTGAGAAGCAATGTCAGAGTTGGGAGCTGAAGCGCGCAGTCACAGCTCTCCCTGCTCCGACAACAGCCCTGGTGTGGTTTTGAATCGCATCCCTGTGTCAGGCCAAGCTCTGCTGCCACATTTTGGGAACAGAGTTCACTTTTACTGGAGCCAGGAGGGCTCCCGTCCGCTCACCACAGCACCTGCCAGTTACCGCGGACCTAGAGGGGCGACTGCATGGAGGTGTGCACCACCTACCTGGGGAGATGTTCTCCCAGCGTAGTGCTTTCCTGTAAGAGATCACAGGTACTCCATCCGTTTGAATTACAGGGTAGAGTGGAGAGCTGATGACAGGCTGAATTAACGTGCTGCTCACCAACAATTTGTATAGTCTGGGAGGTTGTCAGAGAGATACCACCAGCCCGGCGAAGGATGCTGGCTGCGGATGCTTGAACTGACAAGTAAAGGTGATTTTCTTAGATATCTCTCTTACAGTTGGGTGCAGTGAGATGGAGACCAGCCTCAGAGGGAATTTGATTTGGATCATCATAATTAGTAACGCTGCTGTGCTGTCAGGGTACCCTTCATGTACATCACGGGCAGCAAACCGGTTATTACATTTTTCTATTTGTTTCCAGCAGTTTTTCTTCATAATTACACAAAAGATGACTCCTGAATGCGAGGCAGCAGGCAGCGTTATTTCTGGTGTGTTCTGGATTACAAAATGTCCGTTTGAATTATACTGAAGGAATGTATGTGTTTGGTGCTGTAAGGAGTTGATTAAATAATGTTCGTGGGGATAAGAAGAGTAGGGATTTTACGGTTCAAGAAAACAGTTGTATGAAAAGCTGCCCCAGTAAAGAGTGGGGGAGGAACAGAAGAATAAAAATAGCTTTCTGGCTGCTGAACAGCATCCTCTGTTAGCACCTATGCAGTGTGCCCCATGTCCTGCCTTAGCCTCTCTCCCTTTCCTAGAAAAATAACTTGTTTCTATCCCTTTTTTTTTCCTTTTTTTTCAGTTTTAGGATTGAGGGATTAGGGCTGTGCAACCCCGTGTGCACTCACCCCCTTGTTTTCTCACCAGCATGCATCCCCGTGAGGCAAATCCCCGCTAACTAACCCTTCCGTGAAGCTTCGTCAGTGGCTGCCCGCCTAAGAAAGGCGACGATGATGGAAACCTCCCTTCCAATAACACTTTCAAACACTCAGGGCTGCTTCAAGATTGAACCCTTGGAGCTACCTCATGTAAAATTTCCTGCTCAGTGTATTTTGAAATTAATGTCCCAATTCGCCAGGGTATGAACTACATTTTCCCTGTGCTATTTGTAAAGTAAGCTGCATAAATTATATCCCATTTTTTAAAAGTTGGAAAGTAATGTGATAACTACCTGTATCTATCGACAACTCTCTCTCTGCCTGAAAACCCAATAAATATGGGCGTTATCATACCTACTGCCTCGTTACAAATAAACTCTGACACTGAACACCATCACTGCCTCCTCTCACACACCGTCCTCAGCTTCTCTGCCTTCTAAGCTGCAGGCTTCTAGGGCAAGGAGTTTTCTGATCCTGTGACAATTCAAGAGGCCAAATGTTTTTCCAAGCTCATTAGGGATTAAAGAAAAGAGAATATTCAATATTCTCGGGCAATGAAAACAAAAGGCACCCCACCCTGCTGAGTCATGTCAGTGAAAGTGCATGCCTGTGAACTTACTTAATTAAAAAAAAAAAGTATTTTTCAATTCTGTTCTTTCTCCTTTGAGTTGTCTAAAATGTAAATTAAAGCTTGCTTTTTAACAACAACAAAAAAACCTTTATAAATAATTCAGATGGGATATTTTGACAGCTTCAAACTTTTCCTGTTCTTTTTACCAAGCAGAAAATTGGCTACTGACAACTCTTTTTCAGGAGACAATACTCTTAAGAAATCAACACTTCTCACGTTGTAAGGATTCCTCCTCTGTCATGTGGGTCCTCCTTGCCTCCTGAGGCCTCCTGTTCTCCCAGTGAGAGAAGAGCAACGGAGCTGGAGCAGGGTGTGGAGCACAAGTGCCCTGAGGAGCAGCTGAGGGACCTGGAGGGGTTGAGCCTGGAGCAAAGGAGGCTCCAGGGAGACCTCATCACTCTCAACAACTCCCCAACAGGATGCTGGAGTGAGGCGGAGGTCAGTCTCTTCTCCCACATAACAAGTGACAGGATGAGAAGAAAGAGCCTTAAGTTGCACCAGAGGAGGTTTAGGTTGGACACTAGGAAAACTTGGTCACCAAAAGGGTTGTCCAGGCCTGGCCCAGGCTGCCCAGGGTAGTGGTGGAGTCCCCATCACTCGAGGTATTTAAAAGACGTGTCGATGTTGCACTTGGTGACGTGGTTCAGTGATGGTTAACAGTTGGACTTGATGATCGTTAAGGTCTTTCCCAACCTACACAATTCTGTGATTCTACGAAGTTTTTTCTTTTGCTTGGTTCTTTCATCTGGTGGCAGGATTAGGTCAAACGGTTCCAGTGTGGCTTACAGGTTCCCATCTGCTAGTGCCCTCAAACAGGTTTTATCGAACTCCGTATTTTGTCAGACACAGAGTGGCTCACCAAAGATTCTTTAACTCTTGAGCACTACCCGTGTGGTTTTTGTTTATCTGCTCAAAACAGCCAGGAGCAGGGTCCTCAAGCGACTACCCAGAAAGGAGCAGGGACCCAACCTGATCAGGTGCTTCTCATCCTCATTCAGCCACTGTGCAAAGAGAACTGAACTTAGGAGACCCTATTTCTAAGCTCTCAGGTAGTTATCCTCTTCCTCTGGACTGTTCTAGAAAATGCAGAGCTATGAACATCTCAGAAATGTCTATTAAACACAAATATTTCCCTTCCTGACTTTGCAGAGGTGTGTTTAATTCTGGTTTTCAGATTTTGTGAAGGGATCTACTCTGAGTTAAATCTGAGTCAACTGCCAAAAACTGAGGTGAGATGCCGATCCAGTAAAATATACTTACTCTGCTATCCGTGTGCTCATTTGTTTGCAGTCTTCTCTTACCACGCACGCTGTCTTCATGAGAGAATTAGTTGAACTGAACATTGATAATTAAATTGCTCATTGAATCTATCCTGCATTTTAATTTGCTTTTTTGTTTTTCAAGTTTTGCATGGAAATCCTATTTTTAACCAAAGTAAATGCAGAGAAATACAGCAAAACACCCAGCAATTTATTTTAGCATAAAAAAGCGTGTACACTGTCATTACTAGCTTTTGAGATACTTCCAACTAAATTAAAATAATGAATAGTTGTTTAGTACACTTCCTTTTTTAGTAAGCTGGCTCATGAGATTCCACACAGAAGCAGACTTTGTGGCACAGTTAACAGCAAATATTGATGGCACCCTTGTCCACCGGTGCAGCAAGCACACCTTCAGGTTTGTGCTGTGCCTAGTGACTTCTAGGAAAGTCATTAAAAAGTCGTAAGATCCTGAAACTTGTGCCGTGTAGCTCTTTGAATTGGAGCATAGTTCTCGAAGTCTAAGACATATTTTTCTTATCTTGAAAAATCGCGTGGCTGTAACAAGTTGCTCTTTATTCATTCATCTCTAGTATAGCAGCACCTAGAAGTGTCTCCCAAGTTATGGACACCACTGTAATAGACAGTCTGTACTTGAATAATTCTTGAGATTTTAAGTTGCTTCCATAGAGAAATAGCCTGCACAAACCAAGATTATGCTGGGCTTGGCGCTCCAGGAGTTATGACTATTTCTCAGTGAAAGCAGCATTAAAAGGTAGGGTTACTTATGACCCAATCTGTTTATGCAGCCCTCATCCCGGCGCTGAGCAACTTGCTAGAAATTGCCTTTGCAAACGTAATGTTCTTTTAATAAGCTGCTCATATGTAATCTAATACTGAAATACAATAAAAAACAAATTGTTAATGCTGCCAATAGAGATTTATAATTGGTTAACTTCTCCTTCATTTACTTAACAAGGCATTTACTTGTTTATATTAAAAAGCCGCATCACGGCAGAAGACATGCTACAAAGTCTGAACCCTAAGGAAAATGAAGACGTTTTTCCCCATCGGCCTCACAGACACCAGGATTCCCACCGGAGATTTTTACATGCAAGAAAGGCATGAAGGTATCAAAATCAGATAAATGTCTGGTTTTGAAAAATCTCATCTCTGAGAAGAGAAAGAAGAGGGAAAAAAAAAAGAAGAAAAACAGGAGGGAGCAGAGCAGCCTTATGTTTTAAAAAGCCGATTCTCCAGAAGTTCCATAAAATAAGAAACCTTGATTCTTAATGTGGCTGAATTTTGACTGTAAAGCTCATCTTTATTCTACAGTTTGAGCTCATACATAAAATGCATCAGTACATAAAAAATCCTCTTAAATTGTGTGATAATTAAGATATTAAACACTATTTGCTCCACACTCTCTCCTTTATTGTAGTAGTTCTATATGCTGCCCTATAGCTGCATTTCCAGACAAGTAACACATAACATAGTTGTTTATGTCCATTTCTGTGTTTGGATGGCACTTTCTACAACACAGCTACGTGTCGCTAACAGAGGGAAACAACTCAAGCCATCACCTATTTAAGGAACCCGCCGAGTTACCTCCCTTACCAAAATACCCGGAGCCCTCCTTTTCTCCTGATGTGGTATTACGGCGCATACTCCTGTGGGTCAGGCAGGACCAAGATGTGCAGCTCCTGGTGTCTGCACCCTGGTGAACAGCAGCAATCCTTGAAGTCAGGCCAACCGAGCGCCAAAGCCGTTTTGCGGGAATAACAACAGCACGAAATCACACGTAACAGTACCTAACCAGAGGAAAGCTGTAATGGATGTGAGACCCGAAGGTCAAGGTCTCCTCAGGGCTGTTACTGAGCTCGGAGGAGCTCTGTTCCAGGGAGGGGCATACTGGAGAAGGAGTCAAACCATCTCAGATCAATCCTCTCTTCTCCTATAATGTGCCATCAGCTTTTCGGACTCATTTAGAGATGCAGCTAGGTGGAATTGCTGCTTAGAGCTTTGCCAGCTGGGCATGCCCCTACTGAACTGTGGGATCTTACTTTGTTCTGCTGGAAAAACAGTTCTGTTTTTCTCAGAATGTGGGTTTTACTGACTTCGGTACTGCTTTTCCAGGACCCTGCTGTACAAGCGGTGATATTTAGAAAAATTCTGCAAAGTAGAATTTCCAGAAGCTGTTCATTTGCTGATAAATTGTGCTTGGTATAGCATGTTTTGACCACAGCTTTGCAAAATTTACTGACTTCGGTACTGCTTTTCCAGGACCCTGCTGTACAAGCGGTGATATTTAGAAAAATTCTGCAAAGTAGAATTTCCAGAAGCTGTTCATTTGCTGATAAATTGTGCTTGGTATAGCATGTTTTGAACACAGCTTTGCAAAAAAAAAAAAGGGAGACAACACTGGATGGTTTTCATCCTGGTACTGAGTGGCTTAGAAAAGAGAGAAAAAAAAGGGATGCAGCTAAAGGCCCTTCTTGAACCCCTGGAGAGCATGTGGCTAACTGGGGAAGTCTGAGGGATTAGAACATTCATTCATGAAGTAAAATAAAAGCACATAAAATGAAGCCTCTCCTTCTTGCTGTTCACTTTCGAATATCCTGTTTTGTAACTTCTGGTGCCTTAGGTTGGCGAACTAGATTGTAAGGGCAGAGTGTGGAGATACGGCGCCTTGGGAAGAGGACAGAAGCAGTTTGCTTGAAAACCTGAAAGCTGTGGAACATCATTATGGAAACCGCAATATTTGGACCAGGAGACCTTTAAAAGTCCCTTCCAACCCAAACCACTCTGTGATTTTCTGGTATTTGTGTGATGAAGCTTTTACGTTCTTCCTCCTACCCAGTGCCTGATAAACCACTTGCCTCTTCCTCGCCTGAGTGGGGTAGTGTCTCACAAGCTCTGAGTTATGGATTTCCACAATCACTTTTCACCTCCCACAGGTTATTTTATTTTATTGTGAAAGAAAAATGTTTCTAAGAATCATTTTTCTTTGAAAGAGGAGCTTATCTCCAACATTTAGATTGGCGAAAGCATTTAAAGAATCATGTATTTCTTGTCAAGCTCAATTTTCATTTCTTCTTGTTCCCTGTTTTTTTCACATGTTCTAATGCATAAAACCCGTCCTATTGTAAGTCTTTTTATCTGACTCTCCTATTTACCTCCTGCTGCATGTGGAAATCTTAGAAAAAGACTATGCAGCAGAATATGGGTTTATCTCTATACCGTATTTAGTAGAACAAACAGTGGGAGTTGGGAAGAGATCAGCCACAAAGAGGAGCTTTGTAAGAGAGGGAGAGTCAAACATGTCACTTAAACGGAGCTTTTACTCTCCAGTGCTTTAATGAAGAGGCCCTTTAGGTGCATTATTTTAATTTATCAGAAGCAAATGGCTTTAAAGCTGAAGTCAGATCGTTCCACCTTCAAGCAAATAACATAAAAATATGTACAAAACCATTAGCAGTTTTGAAGACAGCTGATCCTTCCCCAAGTCAAATAATTTAGGATCATGGTGGGCAAAGTCTTAAGCAGAGTTTAAGAGACACCTTACACCAAGTGTGAATGACAAAGGAACAGGTTGCGAGAAGAGAAAGATGCCATGACCATGATAAAAACAGATGGTTCCTTTTCCATCGTGCTTGGGTAAGGAGTTATGACTGTGAGGAAATATGTTGGCATATGGTATTGTCTTGTAAGCTTTGTTGCTCCTGGAAGCTCTTCTGATGAACAGCCCCCTTTTAGCCTTTCTCCAGCATATTGCAGTGGTTTGCTCCTTAGGCGGTGCTGGTATCTTAACTTCTATGTGCTTACAGAGTGCCCAAGACTTGAAGTTATGAAAAAATCTGGAAGCAAACGTGTACCAAAGTGTTTCCTCTGTAACAGTGCTTATAAAGACTGCAGATCACCAAAAAACAGCCAAAAATCACCAGCCCCCAAACCTCCCCCCTTCAACCAAGCAGAAACCAAATAACCAAACAACCTGGTATGGTTTCATCCAACCTCCTATCTTAAAAAATATCAAGACCTTTAAAACAACATTTTAAGTCTGTGTTGAGCTGAACTGCTTCCTGGACAGGTCCATCTCACTCCATTTTTTCTAGACACAGCCTAAAGGTAGGAAAATATTGATTTGATTGCTTCAGTGTGTACGATTCAGTTGGATAAGCAGAGACTTTCGAGTGTCTCAGAGGCAGAAGAAATGTTCAGAATCATTTCAGCAATGTTTTGTCTTCCAGAAATAGCTGGGGACCAGCAATAGTCACAGC
The DNA here is from genome assembly GCF_000710305.1 of Buceros rhinoceros silvestris. NCBI lineage: Eukaryota > Metazoa > Chordata > Aves > Bucerotiformes > Bucerotidae > Buceros > Buceros rhinoceros. Next base: position 42,985 of record NW_010422724.1, on the reverse strand, counting down.
GATTTGCATCCCTGCAATTCAGAGGTGGCATGGCAAACGGATTACTACTGGAGTATTTCTGTAGTGTACGCTATGCTGCAAATGACTCTACCAGAAAGGCACATGCCCATTTTTTCCTTCTGCTCCCTCTCTTCCGCTGTTCATTTTGTCCTTTTCCTCAGTGTACCTGCCCTGAAGCTTGCTAGAGGATCCCGGTTAGGAAGTACAGAAATGCTCCTTTTTCCCCACAGTAGCGTCCGGGATGAGAATACAAGATGACACAGAAATCCCAGATTGCTGAGATAGAGCAGAGGCTATATGATCACTGAAAATGACTCCCTGGATGCCCTTGGCATACTTACGTCCGTGGTCTACTGACAGCACAAGTAATCTCTAAATGTGTGTATAGCAGCAACAGGAAAAACAGCCGCTGAAATAAATTCAAATGTGACTCATGCCGTGCCACTAAAAGGCTGATTGCTCTGTCCTGTATGATATCCATTTGTTCGTTCTTTGTTGTTTTACCTCATTTAAAATAAACGTAATTCAGTCTCTGCAATATGTGTGTTCTCCCAGGTAACGCGCGATTGTGCCGAACACATCAAATCACAGCAAAGCCATCATGCTACACTACAGTTTTAAGAGAAGTATCATTTGCAAAACCAGTAATGGAAAATTTAAAACCTTCCTATAAAAATGCACAGCAAACTGTTTGGATAATTTGGGGTCTCTTAAAAGACCGATTCAGCCAGATCTGTTTGAATTTTGGATTTGGATTTTTAACATTAAAAAAACGTGCATGTTGCATAACTGAAAGATCTGATCAAGCATTCAGGGCTTTTAAGGATCACAAAAGGGAAAAGACTGTGTTAAATCCTAGAGAAGAGGAGTTTCTGTGGGCTGTGTAGTTAAATGCATTTCCTTTTTTCTGGTAGAAAGACAAAGGGAAGAAAAATAATCCAGAAACATTAACAAGTAAAGACAACGTGTCTGGAAAAAACCCTGGCAGCCAACAGTGGCGTGCACGATTTTATAGAGGTTACCGAGTGGAAAGCACAGAAAGTTTCTGTAAGTTGGAAGAAGAAATTTGAGCCCGGACCCCTGAAAATTAAATACCATGGCCGTGCAAATCTAAAGTAGAATGAGAGGCAGACTAAGCTGCAATAGTTTCCCTGAGCTCTTTCTTACTGTTGCATGGCTTAATATCCTCCAGAATGTTATTCAGGATATATCCACGAGAGCAAAGGAAATAATAGTCAATAGGAAAAGTGGCAAGATAAAATGCATAAGACAGAAAATTGCTCTAAAATGTTCCTCAGAAAATGATTTTTAATATCAAAAGACATTTTCAATCTATATTTTAATTCATTTTGCTTCTATATCTCAGGCAATTGGGATGAGGGTTTTAAGGCTTGCACATCTGTTTTAAAAATCATCCAAATATTGTTTGGAGGAAAATTCTCTCAGGTGCAGAGGGTCATCACAAGGTCTTTCTATCTTTCATGCCAACATCCGCCCTTCATTTTTAAGCGGTGCAGGAAAAGACAGGTGGGAAGAAGGATTTCATCTAGGAAAACGATAGCAAAGCATCTGCTCAGGCTGTGAAGCACATTACAACATATCGGAGCCTTGTTTCTGAATGTACTCGGTCTGACTATTGTTCCAAAGTAATTATTGCTGTTGTAGCAGGTGACATCAGCGATGCTTTGCTGAATAACACTGTGCTCAACATCAGCTGAGAATTTCACCTACAGCATTTCAGAATTCCTATCCATACTTAGTTATGATTTTTTCCTACAGTGTTCCTAATGAGATCACACACAATGGCAACATTAATTAATCTTGAAATTAAGGGACAAGCGATGGTTCCATATATCAACATTTTGTGGGACAGGAGACATCAGGTATAATTAAAAGAAGGGACAGCGGACAGGTGGGAACTTTAATTATTGATGAAATTCTCTCTAAAGAAGAAATTCCATTATAAGCTCTTTAGCAACACTATCTCACTCGATTACTGCGACTCGGGTTTTTGTCACATACCCACCCGTAAGCAGATGTGTCCTGCATTTAGATAGAGGAAGGTGTTGGCACACAGCCAGCAGATTAAAATGCCTCAGGGTGAATCAGTTGTCAGCGTGGGACCAAATCCAGGGGATCACTTGCTGCCCTGGACAAAACAACATCTTCCCTTCACGGCGGTATGGAGGTGGGGGATACTCTGCAAAGCGACATCGGCCTTTCTGAGCGGCTATCGTGGGCAAGGACAGGGTGTCCAAGGGTGTCACCAGCTCAGAGTGGAGTGCAGACTCCCAGACCTGTACGACCACTAGGTGTGGAGACACCCCCCTTTTCGGTCCTTTTTCAGGCACCTGCATTTCCTCTGTTTGAAGAAGGCAGCTGCTTCTTGAGACTCAGCTCTTCCAATTTCCCCCGTTTTCAAGGGAAGTTGGGAGTGAGAATCACACGCTCTGTAACAGAAATCCACTGGAAAGCAGCATGTGCTTAGACACCCAGCAAAAGGAATTGTTCCAGCTCTACCCCAAAACTGACGGCGGCAAAACCCGAAGGGCGGGGGGAGAGAGTTACCCATTCCCTGGCAGGCAGGTCAGTCTTGGAGAATCTCTTGCAGCTTCGTTCGTAGGCTACCAATCCAATTTACTGCACTCAGAAACTCTTAGAGCTTCCAGAATCTCCCTGGATTTTCAATTAAGTGCACAAAATAAAGTTGCAAGGCTGTAATTCCGGTTTCTGTATTTAAATTTCCTTCTGTTTATTCACATTAGTGCAATACGTGGGTCGCCTGGAAAACCAGCGAAGGGCCCCCTCACCGTTTCAAACCTCCCAGGACATCCCTTCCAAGAGGCTGTCTGTAGCACGATAGGCAGCATGCGCTGAATGCCATGTCAGAAAGGACGTAATTAATGTTCATTGCAATTAGTGGAAATTTTATGTATATTCCAAACAAAAGATATGAAAATCTCCAACATAATATCAATGCATAAGAAATTAGACTTTAAAAACCAGGCAAGTCTCAAGCATATGGCTTTCCAAACGAACGCTTTCTTTTTCTTTTTTTTTCCCCCTTTCATTCTTCCCCTCTTTCCTTCAAATTGCAAAATTGGTGGATGGGTGATAGCTGGCATCTGCACCTAGCATTTGATACAAATAAGAACTGAGAATGCAGTTAAGCTGGGAACGGAAGACTGGTCTGAGATCTGAAAAGTGACCAAAACCAACAATAAACAGAAAGTAATGATAAATGGAACGCACCGAGTTGGAGAGAGTCGAGCGAGGCGCAAGCAGGATTGATGGTCGGTGGAGGATATTTACAATTTTTGTTAACTCATTAGTAGTCAGGTCTATTAGTGAAATTCAAAGACTGGAAGAAGTTTAAACACCTCAGAGGCCAAGGAGAAATAGATGAGCAGGACCGTGTTCTGCAACTGCATAAACAAAAAAGAAAAATTAAATTTGGCATAATGTATGAGAATATTTGGCAGATACAATGCAAAGATGTTCATTTGATGAAGGAGACCAACCTGGGAGGTAATAACGGTGCAAGAAACACATGGGATTAGCCGTGGACAGCAAAATATTCATCAATTTGCAACGTGTAACAGCTGCCAGAAAAAGGGCAGTGCAATTTTAGGCTGCGTGCACAAACACATCATATGGTGAAGGAGGCAAGTAACAGGATCTCTACGGCTCCTGTGTCATCCCAGTTAGCTGGTTACATAGTGGGTTGTTTGTGGTTGGTTTTTGGGTTTGGTTTTGGGTTGTTTTTTTTTGGGGGGGGGGTGCGTGAGGAGCAGAAGATACTCTGAATCTGCAAAGAGTTTTACAGAACAGCAACAGAAATGGTGAGTTGGCTGGAGGGATGGATGCCCCTGGGAATTAAAGATGCTTAAAGTACATTTACTCCTTCCCTCACTCCCCCAGCAAATCAGATTGGTTTTTCTTTGAATTTCTTTCAATTATGATTTTGTTTGTAGGATTTATACGGAGTATGAATAACAACACAAAGCAACATTACATTCAGGAAAAAGCACATTTCTAATAAACCGATGGTGTCTCTTAGTAGATATAGTTCAGTTAAACCGTAACTAAAAATGAAGATGGAAATACAAATATTTGATCCTTAACAACAAGACTTTATACCAAATTATTTAATCGTAAGGAAGCATAATTAAGAGTAATGATGTGGAATTGAGAGAAGGAAATTACATTTGGATACCAGGACCCCACTCTCACAACACAAGCCATTTTAATATAAAAAAATGAGTGCTCCATTCTCAGAGTCTGATTAAATTAAATGAAAGAAATTTTACCAAATGTACTGTTAGGATCAGTTCTGTCATGCCAACAAAGTTAACAGGTCTTAAACCATTTCTGAGTTTGCCCACCATTAATCAATCTCAGCTGCTGCACATCATTCGCCAGCTTTCACAGTGGATCTTCTTGGAGACCAGACTTCACCTCTTCCTCTCTCATCCTCACACACATCCTGTATGCACGTGTATCACAGACAACAAAGAAAAGTTTTCCAAGCAACATAGACAATGTAAACTTGTGTTATCCGTTAGCTGTAATGAAGCATATACATTTAGATTCTTATTTATTTGGGACAGATAGAGAGATCTCTATTAATTTAATTTTTCCGCAAGCATGAGTTATAATTTAAAACCATACAGCCTACCACAAGGATAAACACCAAAGGAAGAAGCTGGCAGTAGCACTTAGTAGCGGTCCGTTAACAAACTATGGCTTTTTTCAGTACTTGTCCTGTATTTTATTTTATTTTCATTTAATTTTATTTCAATTTAATTTTATTTTCAAAAAAGGTAGCCGAGATTGTACAGTACCTGGTAACTGTAGCTTAGTTGTCTACAGCACTTTAGAAAAAAATTAGGACCTGTTAACAGTTCCCTAAACTGGAAATTTAGTGATTTTCCTGGAGGAATTGCAGTATGTGCATTTGTTTCTACATATTATGGGATGAACAGAGCCAGGTCCACAGGAGGAAGGAACTGTCCTCCTTGGCACAAGTGTTTTGGGGAGCACCATGGATGGAGCTGATGCCATCAGTGTCGTGGTACTGTGGCACATAGTCTCCCATGGCTGTGCTCAGATCCAGCCCCACAGCAGCGTACAATCATTTCTGCCCTTCTGGAATCTTCCTACCCCATTACCCGCCTGTCCAACCACATTTCAGGAGTCTCTCCCTTCGCTCTCTGGGTTTTCTTCTCCAGTGAAGGTCTCAGTGCTGAGCAAACGCGTGCGGCAGCTGGCCAAACGGGACGGTAGGAAAAGCTGCAGTTCTAGCAGTTCTTTCAGTTATGCAAATAAAGTTGGGGTGACTTCAGTGAAGAACAATACTTTGTTGTAGTCAATATTCAGATTTTAAATCTATTTGTTTATCAGAGTATGTCTATTTTTTTTTAAGATGCGGAGTGTTGCTAAGCTTAGGGAGAGAAAGACAGGGAGAAATAGAAAAGGATATTTAATTATTTCCTTTGCAAACTATTCTAAAAATTCCCATTAAAATTACATTGCTCCCTCAAGAGTTACTTCTTCAGATTTAGAAAGTCAGTCTTTAAAACTCTAAAAAAAGGGGGGTTATTTCTGCTTCAGAAGTGAATCTCAGTGTTTCCTCCACTAACCAATGCCTTCCATAGCAGAAGAGGTAACGTTATGACGACGTTATTTATTCTGTCTTCATACATACACTACAAATGCACTGCATAAAATAGTATATGCATACAAAAGTTTGGCTACCTCTATGTATACATATATATAAAAAACATGAACACACTATCTCACAGATTTTTGTGCTTTTTCTCCCACGTCTACGGTCGGCTTTCGGTAAATAAAACGTTATTTAATCTGCAGTGAGCGCTTTTTTGATGTTATTAAGTGTGCCTACAGTATTTAAACAATCGACATTATTTTTCTGGCTAACTATCTGCTATTGCTACCAGGTATTTCCTGTGGGCTGCAGGTTTTGCAGCAGCTCAGGTTAAAGGAGTTGGCAGCACGGTGTCAAGAATAAACTTTAAAAGGGCTCTCTAAAAGTAATGCTTGGAAGGTGTTCGCCTGACCTTCAGTGACAGAGCTTATGCCTTGCAAATTGATTAATACAGATACAATATCAAATCATTTTTCATACAATTTTTTAATGTTTGTTAAATGCTGGAGCAGTATGTAAACAGAGTATTTGGCATTTTTATTAGGCTGCGGAACTCAGTCATTTCCTTTGCAACAACATCTCATAAACTATTTTGACAGTCTAATAAACTATAAAAAGCTGTGGTAAAAACTGGCTCTGAATGTTATAACCGTACAAAATGGAAAGAGCAAGAGAAAACATCTATCACTGAGATTATTATCACTGTTGCCATGGCAACCTGGTTGCAATGGCAATATCTCCATGGTTCTGCTGTTTGTTATCATCTTTCTTGATTTTACATCATTGAAATTGTAGTAATTACACTCTGCCTGATGAAAAATGCATGCTGTCATGGCAACTAAGTCAAATATTCTTAATCATTTCACCTCTTCAATCTAAAATGTAATTGTTTGTCAGTAAAATAGGTTATACAGAAGGCTTCTATGGACTTATGATTGCCTTAAGTGTTTTGCAAAAATTGTGCTTTTAGGCTCAAGACCCTGAGCTAAACTAATAGTCGAGGATGGTAAACAATGACTCATTAGAGAAAGTAATCAGCTCTTATTAATTGTAGAGTAACTGCTCTAATATGATAGAATAATGAAATATAAAACCTATTACTTGAAACCAAATGTACCAGAGAACACTGACAATATTGCTTGAATCTTGAGGTAAATTGTATGTGATTCAGATTCTGTATTCAATTCGTTCGAGCCCGCTTGCCACTTACATCTCAAGAGTATCCACCCAAAACTTAAAATACTTTTTTTGTTATATTCATTGACTGCTCCCTCACCTCCACACTTTTTCTTTTCTCGTAAATTCAAGGCCGAAGATTTAAAACAGTGAAGACAATCTGAGGGAAAACAGTAATAAGCACATCAAAATGTTGAGCATTACATTAAAATTCAAATATCTTGCTTTTCCCTCTGGTAATGTACTGTGAATTTTTTCAAACCGACTGTAAACCAGATTTTCAAAGGGATCTCTGTCCAGCCTGATAATTGGGCCAGCCACGTGGGTTCTGCAACACACGGGGAACATCCTCTTCTGAGGTGCCAACTGCAGGTACAGATGATCAAATTCCTAAGTCTCGTTTCCCAGATCACACACTTGGTCTCCCAGAAAGCCGCCTGCTCTTCAGACTATCATCTAAGCCGCAGTTAATTGTTCCTTCAGTAAGCTATCGTGATTAATTCCAGGGTCAGACTGGCCAAGGACCTGGTTTTAATTGGACCTGTTTGCCTGTTCTTGGTATGTCTGAAAGACTTGTTCTCGCCGCGTTGCAAGAAGTGAACTCTACCAATACTTACCACCTGCGCTTGTGTATGCGCTCGGCTTTGTGGGTTTTGAAGTCTATTACTGCTGTTCCCGCACAAGCAGATGGTTCTAGTTAAGTTGAGGCACAGTGTCAAAGTTTCTACTGCAAGCACAACTGCTTGCCCCGTTGAGATTTGGTATACGCTGAGGTTTTTTGCCATCTGGGGAACATGGAAGAACATTTCCTCCACACTCCGAATCAATTAAGTTATTTGTTATTTTTTGTTTTGCGATGGGAATAACAGTGTGCACCCAGGTGCCCAGCCCTAAGTTCTTTCTACTCCAGTAAGTTCTTCAGTTAAATACTTTGCAAATATTAATGAACTCTTCAGAATACTTCTGTGAGAGAAGGAAGTCTTGCTGATAGGTAACCGAGCCTTACTCGTGGCCACGCAGAGGTTATGAGATACTCTGCAACCAAACCCAGATTTCCACTGAGGTCTCACCTAAAAGATCGTTACTGCTTGAAGGCCAAAGTGCTTGAACTATTCACCCAAACAACACGGACATGACTGGGACCTTCCCTCTTATCTGAATCCTCTTGCAACCCATGGTGACTCTTCTATGTATGGAATTAAGGGTTAGGGAAACTGCGCTAAAATGACACGCTCGCTGGGAATGTACTGAGCCACTGGCAATTATTCCCCAGTAGGGAGCATGTTTTCTCCCACAAAATTATTCAAGTTGAGCCACAACTCAAGCTGGGGAGAAAATTTGTCCTTTTGTGAGAAACATTCTGCTACTTTTAATTTAACTGCTCCTTTCTCCGGGAGAAATTAAAAGCTACATATGTCCAATTTCCCCAAGAGGGAATCATGCTGTCAAGCCCCATTACCGTAGGGAAAAGAAACCAAATTAAAAAAAAAAAAACAAAAAAACCAAAAGGAGAACTAGCCACAAAACAGAAAAGAAATTTACCCACTCTACAAATAACTGTAGCGATTTAAAATGGTCCACCAAATGCAAATACCGCATTTCAAGCACAAAAACCACAGGCTACTCCGTCGGTGTGACAGTAAAAGTGGATCAGATCCCAAAGAGCTAAAATACGGCTCAGCATTTGCCCTGTACCGAATTTCTGCCCTTAGTGAATTTTCTGTCTTAGGACAAAGTAAGAGGCAAAATGAATAATGATCTTCAAGTGAAGTATCTTTGTTCTGGTGACTGTCCTCGGGTTTCCATCCCAGACTTGGATAAGGTTCCATCATTTGCCCCATGCTAATCTCTACATCTCCTTTCTCAGTGGAACCCCTTCATGTTTTTTGCCAACACTAAGGTCCATTAAATTACGGAAGTTGCTCTTTTATTTTTAGGAATCCAAGAGTCTTCTTAATGTCATCTGGGTTTTTCAAATGTTTCCAGACATCTTGCCATCCACTTTAATGGGCTTTGCGTCAGGCCGTTAAGACCCTGCCTTTGTGCTCAACCTTCTTTAACTAGATGTTCATTGAGGCTGCCACTGCCTGTGCCTTAGACTCCAAAAACAGCCTCTGGTGTCCTTTGGTCCCTTTCGACTGCTCATCTCAGTAGCTGCGCGTTCAGGTGGAGCCTCCATTGAGACACACCACTGCCTAAATCTGCCGCATCTTTCATTAGTGACACCCACCCTGTAGCTTCCCCATCCACACCACAACCTGGCAGTGGTCTCCTGCTCCGCACAATGCCTTTCGGGGGTCTGCAAACCCAAGAACTCTCATTCCTCTCTCCTGCTGGGACACCTGCCTATGACTTGAGATTGGTTTTGGCCTCACGGAATGGAAACCCCAGCATAAGGAATGCAAATATTATGATTTAATTTATGAATTAACAGTAGCCTGAGAAACAAACTAGCTGATGAGGGGTGTGTGTCTTAACCCTTTGCTCTGCTTTGCATGAAGCAGGAAGCCTAACTTCCACTGCCAAACAATACTACAAATTCCAGGTGAACATGCAATCACCACTAGCAGAAATTTAGCCAGAAGGTGTAAAATTTATTAATTGCCTTCTCTTGACTTCTCTCCTATTATGTATAATTTGTTCTCCTATTATGTATAACTTGTTACGGATGTTTACACACACACACAAAAACATCCGGTCTCTTTGCAGAACTTAACAGTCACATTTTAAGCTCAAAGGGGGCTGGATGCAGGACCAAGACCAAGGGGTTAGTAGGAGTCCTCTCTCCGTGCCACAGACCCTGTGTTACTAATAGATAATGGATTCTTGTCTGCTGACGAGGGAGAAGTTTGTATCGTGACAACACAGAGATCAGTTTTTCCCATCAAGTGTGACAAAACAGTATTTGTGAAATTTCAGGGGGTTAAGAATTTCCTTATGTTTTTTGAGATCGGAAAATATCTGTGAAGTTTAATGTGCACAGTACAAATACAAATTTAATACTGCTATTGTAGACAAGCTGCAGAGTTCCACGTAAGGCCGTTTGGTAGGTCACTTTGCTAGCTATCCGTGGGGATTATTCTTACGAGTACTCAGGTATACTTTCTGGGCTCTGAATAGCATCCTCAGAGTAAATCTGTTGTGCAATGGAACTTGTCACTTGCTTTCCTGAAGACAAGAGGCAAAGAGGTAAGTTTTTCTTCTGCAATGAAAATTACTGTTGTAAAGCAGACATACCCCGGGTTCTCATTTTCCATCCCACCTTTTAGCGAAGGTATGCGTTATCTGAAAAAAAATTTAAATAAATAAATTGGAAGATACTTGCATAATATCAAAACGTTTTATCAGAATATGCTTTGGGATTTCTCAAGACATTTTTGATCAACAGAGCAATGGAACTGCTCAACCTAAGTAAATATGTGCTGAATGAGGGCACAGAGCATGAAACAAAAGCAAAAAAAGAAGCAGCCAAATATGTCTCTGTATTTCTGGTATTTATGGAACCAGGCAGATTCAGTAAGGCAATCTCCTGCAATGTATTGATGGATGAATTTTTGCAGCCCCTACTTTTCTCCTGCAATTTCACTAAATATTATTTCTGCTGTTGCTTTCATTCTTACTCATTTCTTGCTGGTGTATTTGTATTTACACTCAGAAGCTATAAAACAAATACAGCAGTGGCCAGATGCTTTGTCACAGAATGTCTCTGTGGTTACTGAGGAATTGCACAGGCCTCTAACAATCATCATCCATTAAGAATAAACACTATGCTACAGAAAAGTTAATTTTGGAACTGGAAAAGGACCTTGAGCTTAAGAAAAAAAGGAAAAAAAACTTTGTGATGTTAAAAAGCTGTATTAAATATTTTTCCAAATCCTTAAGGCAGAAATACTATTAATGTGTAGAAGTGTGGGAAGGACCTTACATGTCACCTTTGTCTCAGAAGGTCTTTCATTTCATAATGAGACCTGAGATGTGAATTTCTGTTCCTTCTTTCAAAACCTTTTCATTGCAACCTTAAGACTGGGTCTAATAATTCCTTTAATAAAAGTGCACTCTTTAATGTGAACCCAGAACTCAAACGTAGAGAAAGGTGCCTCGGGACATCCATCAGTTCTTACTCCGGACAACGAAATGTTATCTTATTTAAAGATCAAAACCAGCCCAGTGGCTTGGGATAACAACCAACATTTCACTGAAGTGGTGGGAAATTTGCTGTGTCGGGATTGGTTTTGGAAAAGACGATCCGGATGATGATGTGCAGGGAAAGCTGTCGGTGGACTCTGCTGAATTACTACGGATAGTAACCCACAGGTACAACCCGACATACCCAATTTAGTTGTAAAATAAAGGGCAGTTTGTATTAACTCTCCACAGACCTCTTCAAAAGTTGCAGTTTCTTGGGCTATCTGAAGAGTTACTTCTAAAAATAATGTTTTATTTGAAAAATGAAGGGCCAAGGTAATAAAAAGCAGGCCCTGGAGTAAGTCTCTAAGTCTGATATATCGTGTTATTTGCCCTCTGACTGCACCAGCTACACCATACCTTGACTTTTCTTTAAGATGGGGAGAAGAGAGGTTGAGGAGAGAAACCGAAGTACTTCGGCAACTACCTCAAACCACTTCCCACATTAATTTTCAAAGTTCAGTGCAGAAGATAGTCACTGATAGACCTCACCACCTCATGGCCTTCACTTGCAT
>NW_010422724.1:22404-31336 GCF_000710305.1 Buceros rhinoceros silvestris | reverse complement strand
CATCCATCCATCCTTACCTTCTTTCTCAGCCACGGTGGATGTCATAGCATTCTTTTATTTTTTCTAAATATCTATGAGAAGTGTATGATGTGAGAAAAGCTCCAGTGCTCATCCCGCCAGGCCTTTGTTTTACTGGGATACTCACTGGACCAAGTACGCTGAATTCTCCTTGTTTTCCTAGCGACGAACCAGAAGTTATCAAGGGACTCACCAGGCTAGAACGGATGTATGGACAGGTAACACACCCCCTTCAAGATTTAGGCTTCTCAAAAGGGAATAAGACGATAGTGGCAGCGGATAGTTTCAAATTACTTTTTCTTTCTAATTGGCCATTAGGTCTAATTAACTTTTAGTTAATATTCAATGATTTCCTTTAACAAATGGAACCCTGATGAGATCACATCTGTTAAGGCCACTTGGTTTGTGTCTCCATTCTCCATATTTCTATAGTTTAAAAAGAATTCAGCTTCATACTAGAAGAAGATCATGTATCAGCCGGAACGAAAGTCTGCATTTATATAAAGTTACTGTGAGTCCAGAAAACTGAAACAGTAATTTGAAAAACAGCATTGGTATGTAATCCTCAGGGCTTGGGGTGGGAAACTCGTAGGGATCAAGCTGGAAGTTTGAATATATTGGGGGTTCGATATTAGCTGGATTCTTTCCGTGAAATGATTTATAATATTGTTCTGATCCTTAGAGCCAATGGATAGACATTTAAAGGGTCATGTCCTCAATTAATAGCTTCAGGGGGAAAAAAAAGACCGCTGGGTAACTACTCGTTCGGAACAAGCTGAGGATTCTGTTTCAGTCTATCTGTAGTAAATACATTTTCCTGATGGATCTCAGAAATTAATGTTAAGATTCACTTGAGCCTCCCAGGATAAGGAACTGGAGATGGCAGATTATATTATATTAATGAGAAATGAACAAGCAAATAAATATATTTAAGTCTTTTAGGAACTCAGCTGCAAAATCTGATCCTTACATGGACAGTCCAGCTAACAAAAATAGAGCTGTTTGCATAAGCACAGAACATTTGCCTAAGTAAAGCTTTGCAGGACGGTCATTAGGCACATTTTGTTCCCTCAGCTTTCCAGGCACTGATTTCACTCAATATCTGCTTTTGTTTATTGCTTTTTTATTTTCTCACACTGCAATAATACATGTCATGGCTGGATTCTGCTGCTACTCGCCCTACGTTTTCCCTTCTGTTTCTGCCCCACTTTGAGTGTGTTTTGTACAGCCTCTCAGTACAATAACATACAAGTAAATCCTCAGAAACCGTCTCTATTTTAATCCTACTGATTAGGAAGACTTTTCCAACTTGTTTTTTTCATCAGTTCAGTATTGAAAAAGAATTATATATACAGGTATTGCTCAACTTACGTAGCTTAAGAGACATTTTGGCCAGCAGAGTAAACCCTTTCTATTGGGGGAAGATTCATACCATACAGCCCACAAAATTAAAGTTTGGTTATGACTAGCTTTTTGTATTTGAACATCAGCTTCTATTTCCTTCACAGAAAACAAAAGTTTTAAACTTTGCTTGAAGAACTGAAGCAGAATATAAATGGCAGGGTACAACATTTTTATTGTTAAAACGTGGTGCTGGAGTTGATGTAACGAGCAAAATTTCCAGTGGTACAAAGCTACATAGAGGAGCTGGATGGAAATAGCAGGAGTCATTATTCTTTGTATAAACACCATATGCCACAAAAGTTTGTTTTGGCTGAAATAGAGGGTCGCTGTGTATCAAACCTTTGCCACTTCATTTCTGCAATACAGGATTTATTTTTTTCCTGCCTTTTGAGTTGAACTCTAGTTGTTTGAATGCAATAATTTAACCTTCCTCACAATCGGCAAAACCTGTTACTCACTCCTGCCACATTTCTGTACCTAAGTCACATCCCAAATCTCACCTTCCCCTTGGATATGGTTCAGTTCTCAGGCCGTGGCTCATGCTGATGGGAGGACACTAACACTGTGGAATTAATTCCAACTTTTACCTGTGACAGTGAAATGGGAACGATGGCTGCTCAGTCTGCTGCCAAACCCATCTGTATCGTCATCTCATTAATTTCCAGAAGTCAAGAAAGACTTGTTAAGGTGGATCCTTCCAAAAACACCACCACAAGTGCTCAGGAAAAGAGGAACTATATGATATTCTGTGGGATCTGTTTCTATCAAAAGAGAAAAAAAAAAAAAAAAAAAAAAAAAAAAAAAAAAAAAAAAAAAGAAGAAAAAAAGCTAAACCTTGAATTCCTGTTTCAATATTTAAGAGCGCTGTACTGTTTCTGTATTTCATTCTTAAAAGCAGGGTCCTAGCATCTTGGCAAAATGCAGAATACGGTAGTACTTCTCATGAAAGGAGGGCTGTTAATTAGCTCTAATGCTTTGCCTAGAACAGGCTTTTGTTAATTATATATGCCTAGGTTAAATATTAATGGTTAGCATTTATAAAGAGCTTTGCGTTTTTTTAAGCACTCAGCAAACATAAACTAATTATATATCACAATATCCTGTCTAATTAGATAACTGTGTAATTTCCCCACAAGATACATTATTTTTCACTTCCTGTCATTGAACTATTGTGTAATATTGCTTTACATTGCTAAATGGTTTCTTTCCACTCCAGGAATGATTGAAGTAGAAAGAAAAAAAAACCTAGATGAAAGCTGCCTGGGAAATTTCATTCTCTCATTAGAAAATTCTAAGCTGGTAGTTGACTCGAACGAAAGAGTCAGTTTTGCTGAAGCTCCCAAGTGGAAAAAAAAAAAAAAGCGGTTTCTTTGCACAATGTGGAAATGTTACACACAGTTTTTCTCGACACAAAAGATTTTGGAAACACTTTTTGCTCTGAAAGTTTGGCTTCTGTACGCTACATAAAAAGGAAATGCACCTTACCTGCCTCCTTTTGCAGGAACCTCTTGAAATCTTCCATGCTCCTGGCTTTTGGCCTGGTCTGCTCCCCACTGCTGGGAAACGCTTCCAGCCTGTGGTACATGTAACACGAACAGATCTTCTGTGCATCCTTCTGGACAAAACGTGTGTTGCCTTGGATCTTAACATTATTAAAACAGTATTCACTGATACCTGTCGGGTTGTCTGCCTATTTTTTATGTTATCCGTTCCCAACAATTCTGAAGACACCAGTTCTGGGATCAATTTGAAATGGAAAAATGAAATGTATACCTTGAAAATTCCAGTGATATAGTGAGATGGAGAATATCCTATCAGTAAAATGGCAAATCGATTTGGAAATATGTTACATCTTAATACACCAAGAGTGACTTAAACAGGGATTTCAGAAAATGTGTTTCTTGTAAAGAGGATGAGACCTGTCTCTTAAGAGATCCCTGTCTGTAATATGCCCTGTCACCAACCTGCACCTTGGTATTTACCATATAAGCTTGAAGGAGCCTCCCTGCTCTGTTTTCACGACTCAGGCCTGGCATTTGTGAAGACAGTGCTATTGCTACAAGATTTGCTTTACTGTTTTTTAGTTAGAAAATAACTTGAGCCAGGACCTTTTCTCTTCCCACAGAGCAGCACCCTGGATACTGGGGCACGAGAAGCCCTCTCGCACCACAGGCAGGATGAACAGCCATTTCTTCCTAATGCTTGGCAAGGTTATGAAGTTGTCAGCTTTCGTTGTTACTCACGGTTGTCAGTTTGCCCAAGCAGGTCCTTGGCACCACAAGGTGACACGACATCTTTCACTGAGGCTCTGACAAATAAATACATCGGCACAAGAATTTTTCTTCTTTAAAGGAATGAGTAATGATTTTTAGAAGGAGCCATGGGAACGAAGCACTCAAACCCCACTGGAAGTCAAACAGATAAAACTCTGAGGCACTTAAATGTTAGGACTGCCTGTTCCTAGGACTTGACAACATAACAACTGTTGTTCAAATCAGAAACCATGAAAGAGCAAAGCACTGCTTAAAATTAGGACTCTTATTTCAGTACTCAGGGAAGGACTGAACTGCGGTGGCAACTCTGACCCTAAATTACTCAGATATTTTGATCATGCTGCCAAAAAGGCTCATCTTAAATCTGGATTTTTGGTACTCTCAGCAATGCAGTTAAGCTGTCTTTGCCACTTGTTCTGGAAAAAGGAACTATTTTGATTCTTGCCTAGGTTGTGGTAAACATCATGTATATGATAAAAGAAAAAGGAAAGATTCATCTGCGCTCCTCGCAACAGCAGCTTCAGTAAATGCAGAAGCACGATCATCAGAAGCTTGTGTTTAAGGAAAAAAGGTAAAGGAAGAAAGAATTTCCAAAACTTGATGTCCTAGGGAGGCCCTTCTGGAGTAACTATGCTAATTTATCTGTTGTCTCTCTGTCCACCCCATTTCGATGTATCAGAGGCGTTAAGGAAGCTGACCGTGAGGGAGGAGCAGTGTCTGTTGAAGTCACAGCTCTTGGGTTACACAGGCGCCGCATCCTTTCCGCTCAGTCCCTGCTCCTGCCATGGATACACTCACCACGCCTCTAACTAACTCTAATGCATAAACAAAGGTCCCGAGGTTGTGGCAAAGAACAGCTGCAGTGCAAACATAGATATTACCATTCCCACAGCTTTAGGAATACGGTATTACAGCTCATAGAATTTAATAGAGCGCCGCACATTAAATTCCTGTGTCACTGATGTCGTTATACATATGTTAGAAATCCCATCTGAAAGGTACAGATTACTTCAGCGCCTTTCGTTTGTCACTAGCTCTTTAGAAACCATACGGAGTGGGGATTTTTCAAGAGCATGTACCATGGATGGAGCCCTGCTTGAGTTCAAACCAACAAGAGTTTCATCATTAACTTCAGCAGAACTTGAAGTAGGGCAGCAGCAGCTGCTGTAGAAGGTCCCATTCTTTGTGCTTAGTGACACATGACAGAGGGATTACTTCTAGATTCAAGTCAAAGGGATCTTTGGGTGTGAAAGAAACTAATTTCTGTCTCTTGTGAAAGAAACAGGACCTCAGCAATAGGACTTCAGAGGATGACTTGGGCTTCAGCCATGCATCCAGACATGTTGACATAGGGTCATCAATTCAAACAGCTTCCAGGAGCACATACGTTGGTGCATCAAGAGTCCTATTGCAGGATCCAGTTCTGAAGCACATTGTAAGAATGAGCTTAGTGCAGTTCAGTCTGAGTTCTAATGCCCTCCTTTCCTGACAATATCACACACTCTGGTTGCAGGTAATATCTGAAAAGGCAAAAGCAACATGAAGGCCTGAATGGGTACCTTAACGCTAAGGTTCTGCTAGAGTATAACACAAGTCCAGGCAGGCAAGTGACCGCTTTCAAACCTCCATGGAGTATAACTGTTATAATAAAGAATTAAAGACGAATCTATAGGACATCAACTGCTCTTGTAGCTCAAAAAAGCCTTTGGAGAATTACAGGTGTCTTGGAGGTAATTCAAATTCATGTATAACCCTGATCCCAGAGTGCATCTTGAGTGCAAAGCAGATCTACACCACTGCTGGCCTCCCGGAGCTATTGCTTTCCAAAGCAAGGTAATAACAAATTACTTGAAGCTGATTAAAGAGTTAGTTACATCCCATTTCCAAATGTGCTGGAGAAATATAAAAAATTTTAATTTAGATAAGAATCAGGTACTATCATTTTAGTCTGATAGCATTTCATGTAATTTGTAAAGCTGAATGACTGCAGAAGTGAAGGGCAATAATGAACTGATACTCTGCTTCAAGTGAAATTAAATTTTAAACAAATATCTGTATATAGATGGAGATTTATAGAGGGGTCTAAGGAGAAAAAGCTTGATAGGTATTACTACAAGTATACTCTGCAAATCTTCAAGTTAACCCCAGGGTATCCACCTTATATATTTAATTTTACCTGAGTATTCCTTTCTCTGCTGTTTCAGGCCTCTTCCACAGCCTCTTGGGATGTATTTTTTGGTTCTATCCTAATATTTCAATGTGGTTTATTTGTCTCTCTCCATTCTTCTCTTCTGTTGGATAGTTTTTGGAGGTGGTTTCTTTTTTTAGACTTTTCTAAGATAAGGAACCAAGAAAGCCTGGAGACCTGGTGATGAAGTCTCTTCAAGACTGGAAATACAAGGCAACCCTCTAAAATTAAGCAGTATACCCTCTTCTTTTCCCTTCAGTATCCATATATTTAACTTCAATCCTCCACAACATAATATTTTGGGGCACATCTTGTCTGTGGTCTTGTGTCCTGCCAAGCTCACGGGAACAAAGGGTTGGCTCAGTTTCTTCCAGCTTTCTACGTCTGCACTATTTCTTGTGAATAGAGATAGCATGTATTTTGTGGGGCAAAAAGCTAGACTAAGTTTTATATGCTGAGCTGGGCTGGGGAGGTGGGGGAGAGGGTTGACCTACCAGCCATGCATTTAGCCATTAACTGAGCCTTGGGCCACACCTAGGCAAAAGGGTCACCACAGGAAAACCTCAAAGTTATTCTAGCTCCTTGCAGCCTTTCTGTGAAATAGGTGATGGCGAAGGCTTGTGTCTGACCCTGAAATATAAATCAATGTTATGCTACTAGATTTACCTTGACAACAGAAAGCAAGCAGGCTATCATTATTCTAGCACTGAATATTTTTATTTTCGTAAATTATAAATATTACTTTTTCCTCTCCACCTTCAGTCTTAAGAATGCGGTTTCACATTTCATTTAATGCTAAATGGTTCATTACATAGAGTAGCAACTTAGTTCTCTTATTATGGTGTTATCTTTCACTTTGTCAAAATATGTCTACTTGGTAAGAAATCTGACAGAAGTTGCTTATGATGGGATCACTAACAGCCATCAGTTTCTCTCTAGCAAATGAAACTGTAACCATGGAAACGGCCTTTTTTTGCCAGAATGAAAATGAGACAGCACTCTGCTGCAGCCATTAGTAGAATACACAAATGTCCCTCAAGGCAAACATCTAAAGCAAATGGACTGCAAAGTAAGGAGCACTAATTTCTATTTATTTAGGATTTGTAAACCTACCAGAGCAAGATATTAACAAAGGGACAAACAAAAGGAGGTTAAAAAAAGATGTTTGTCGTCTTCTTTCCATTTACAAAACTCGTCGCTTTAAATAAAAATATTTCCTTCTGGTTTTATAAGTATAAGCTTAAATAGTATTATAACAAAGCACTTAAATAATGCTGCGATTTGATCGTGCCTGTTCCGTAGAGAAAACAATAAACAAAATTACACTAGAAGAATGGTTGGGGTTTTTCAGCATTTGGAAATGTGTATTTTAGTGCAAAAGTATTAAAAATACTGAGTGTGAGACACTTTTTTTTTTTTTTTACACTGTTTAATTTTCAAACAACCCTGTTCATGCTGATAAGATACACCAGGGCTGATAATACGTCTATTCTAAACACTATCAGCAGTCAGCCACAGGCTGTCAAAAACCTTTCAAGTGTCAGACTCTTCTTACTGTCCTCTTTATTCAGGACCGTGCCCCTCTTTCTACAATCTACTTATTGAATGCATTGATTCTTCTGACAGACTCAGATTAGGTGAGGGGTCTTACACCATCTATGGCGTACATCAAGTAGGCTGTATCTTACCTTGTCTGCCTTCTCCTTTCACATCAAAAATCGTAGTTACTCTGGGAACAGCGATGCCTATTCTATTTCCAGCTCACTGAGTAAACTAAAGATGCAATTTTCCACTAGGATAACTAGTTCCTTAACCAAAACTGTTCAGATATTTAAGTCATAGCTAGCAATGGATTGGAATCATTACGCCAATTACTTACCAATACCTTGGGGTGCTCCAGAGACCTGTGTGCCTCTAAACGCGACTGTGACAGCCGCTTTCGGAGAGCAGTTTCCTGTAGTGTGACTAGAAATACCGACTGTTGTTCTGACAGGTTTCACACGGGTCAGGGTTAAGACATACTTACGGAAGAAGTTGCTTATTGGCTGTGAAAAAGTGAAGAAGAGGCGATGTCAGAGTAGAAATACTCACCCGAGAAGGCTCCAAAGGCAAAGGGTTCAAGCTTTTATAAACTTACACTCCTTGACCTTTATGGCTTTGCAAGCGTTAACCATGTCACGAATGAATGGTGTGACAGAGACCACTGCCACACTGGGAGGTTACTGGTTATCCTACCCGCAAAACACCCCCAAAATACTCCCTCATAAATGAAAGAGACGTTAAAATCAACGTTAAAAAGGGAGAGGTGTCTTGATCTTTGTTTTTGCTTGGTGTTGTCTTTTAATTGTCCTAAGCATATGCTCAGCCATATGTGTGAGTATGTATCTGTACTCACATACACCCCAACGTAAGGGAACAATAGGAGATTAACATTGCAGATAAGTTTGCAAAAAGCTTTTTCAGACTCAATTAGGTACCTTCCTGAGTAGATGTATGTCTGGGAAAAAACAAGCAAATAAACACATCTTGGCGCATTGGAAATCTGAGTGAGCGGGAAACAACAAATAGCTTTATTTTCTATCTTCTCCTGTGAAAGCAGAGGACTGCGCCGACCTTTTGAGGTAAAGAACACGTCCCCAGACATAGCGCTAGGTAAGTGCAGCGCTTGCACATACTAGTATACATAACAGTTAATTAAAATTGGCAAAATTTCCAAGTAAATAGGTTCATTATTGGCTGCTGGAAGCTGACAGCTGGAGTTACAATTCTCTTTAGTCCAGGCATCAGAAAAAGCTTTAGCTGAATAATACTTACCTAGTCTGAAACTCCAGCTCTAGAAGAACAAAAAAAAAAAAAAAAAAAAACAAAACCAGATCAGTTTGCAGCTGAAACATCTAGTACTAAAGTACATTTGACGTGAGAGCACAGAAAATAGGTGATGTATACAGCCACATCCTCACGATTTGTATTACATTTAAAATTGAGTCACCTAATAGAGTAGTTTAGGGTACAGACCTTTACTGGTTGCCCATGACTAGTTATTTCCCTA
>NW_010422724.1:6938-22273 GCF_000710305.1 Buceros rhinoceros silvestris | reverse complement strand
CAAGACAGTGAATTATACCACTAATTATAGAAAAACAGACAAATATGATGCTCAAACTAAATGTGACAGTGATATTCCACTGCTCAAGGAGTTTGCTGTTCTGTACTATTGCCACAGATTCAGTGTACACAGTAATTTGCTTCTCAGCTCTGAACCGAGCATTTGTATTTGTCCCATCCTCCCGAATTGATCCAGCACTCAAGGAAACTAAACTGAGACAACACCTCTCCCAGGCTTCTTCAGGATTCAGTAAGATTAGAGAATAATTCAGCCACCTAAATTCTGCTTGTCTTGGAGGTGCTTATTTTTGCCACTGGCCATAGAGGGTGCTGCTGAGTTTAGGTAGTGCCTAAAACCAAGTGGATGAGTGCTCTGCAGAAGCAGGGTAGGTTCCCTCACACCCACAAAAGAACACATCGAGCATCTGAAGTCAGTCTGAAATGCACAGGCTTGCAGCATCACCATTGATATTGCTGCTGTACCACTCCTTCCGTAAGGACAAAGGCAAGAAGAAAATGAGAAGAAAAAATCCGATCAGCTAGCAGGGAGAAGAGTAGCATTCCTGTTAACTGTACCACAGACATTTTTGCTTTTGAATCTGGCTCCGAAATAATGTTAACTGTGCCAGGGGAGACTGGTGTGGCGGGAGCTGCAGCATCATTCACAGCCCAGACCTGGCCCCTTCCAGCAGGCACGTGGCACCCAGCAGTGACTGCTCACTGCAGGGCAGGGCAGAAACAGCTGCTGGCACCACAAATCCCGTTTTACCTATGCTTGTTGACACTCCAGTATGTTCTGTTTCTCATCGAGTAAATGGACAAGTTGAAATAGAACTTAGAAAAGCTTCTGGGTTGATTCTTTCTCCGCTAGATCGCTCCACACCAGACTGCAGTGCAACGTTTCTGCTCACGGTACCACCACTGGAACCCACGGCACTGCCGAGCAGCACGGCTGCAGCGCACTGCTGCCTTTGGTTGTTTTGAAAAAGGGAACTGTGTACGTAGCTAACGGCCTCTGGGAGCTGCAGGTTTTTTCTGTCCTGAAGAGCTTGCTGTGTCTATGTGACAAGACAGAAATGTGTTTTCACAGTTATAGAGACAATTTAATCTAAAAGGGATAATCCTGCCTCACACATTGGTGATGAGAAAAGTTCCAGACACTGCGTGCTCTCCGCATTCGGTAATTATTAGTTTGCATTTTACTGTTTTCGTTGGTCCTGACGATGACCTTAGTGCTGTTCATTGTTTGATTCTTATAATTTATGATGAAGGGATTCTACTTTATAAGGTAAGAAAACTCTTTAAAAGAAAAGATGTGAATAGGTGTTAACGTTTCAAACCACAGAGGAAAGCGGGAGGTTTGCCACTTTGTTTAAGAAAATACTACTTTAAAGCTCTAATTATCCTTATTATCAGTGCCGTTCCTTGGGGTCATACTCACACTGAACAACCTTATCTGACTCCAGTGTCCTGAGATTCTTCGATGAATCCTTCCTCAGAGAAACAACCCTACCTCTTCCAGCTGCTCTAGAGAGAGACTAGAAGGTGTAATTTCTTACCTTGAAGAATCGCATCAGTTCAATGCCAAAAGCTTGACAGTCTTCAAAACAAACGTTGACAAAGCATCGTTGATTGTTGGCACTATTATCCCTTTCAGACAGATGATTTTCCCAGACCAGAGGAGCAGGTTAGGAACAAACGTTTTGCTACATATAAGTATGCAACTTCTTTGGTTTCAAATCCGATTTCCGTTTTTGTATCGAGAGATACTACCCTGGCTCAGTGCACGAGGCAAATACCTGCATCATTCAAACCATTAAGTTCAGGAATGGCCCCTGAAGTTCCATGTTTATTCATTAGCATAGAGTAAGTACTTCTAAGAGAGAGAGTATTCTCCTGAATGATTTCGTGTTTTTCAGGCATCTAATGGTACTTTAGGAGCTCTGCTATCCGTTGTAGCTTGGAATATTCTGGGCATCGTGAAAGTGCATCTTTTGTTTTCCTTAACAACTGCCACCACCCCAGTTATCAAATACAATATAACTGATGAGCAGGTGGGATCTACCTAGAGAACATTAAAAGGCAGATGGATCTCTAAATCTGGTACTCCTAACTGCTCTAGCACTTGTAGTATAGCAGTGTGTTCCCTGGTATAAAACACACCTTGTTTCGCAACACTGGGATAAATTACACACGAACCCACTGCTGCAATTGCTGCAATGAGTATAATTTCAAGTAATTTTAAATCATTTTACATAACAAACTAGAAAAGAAACCATGTGACGAACCTAATTCTAGGGAATATAGAAGTCTGAAGATTTCCCAGTCTAAAAGCTCCCAGGTCTGCACAGTTTGTTAGCTCAGACATTGCTGGGCTCACAGTCTGTCTGTCTGTCTGTAGGGATCTCAGCATGATAATCCTTGGTTTGTTTCAAATAAACCTCTGTTCTCCTGTGCTGAGCTCCCTACAGCTCTGCAATAGCTCTTTCCTGGAAACACTGCCAAGAAGGAGCACAGTAGCAGGGGTCAGCTCCAGCCATGAACTTTATGAATTGTTTAGTGGCACATTAAAGGACAGTATCAAGTTCACTTATAAGCTTTGAAATGATCTTTTTTCTAGCCGGTGCAGGTGGATGGTTCCCTGCACATTTGATTCACTTGGTCAAGATTTAACCCGCTGTTTCTTGCAACTCTCCCCTCTATTAAAGTCCTTCTGGCTTTTTAGACTTTACGACAGTTTTGCCAGAAAACCAAGTAGAGGGTAGTCTGGAGAGTGTTCAGGATGCAGGGATAGTACTAAAGCACAAGGCTGCTGCTTAGCTTTTCGACCCCAGGCCCACAGCTCAGGAGGGATGCCCTTCGCCACAGAGTTGTTTCAGAGTGGAGAAGCATCTAGTTCACACCACGACACACATGGTGCTCCAGGCTCAACTGTAACAAGAGCAAGGCTCCTGGTTTCTTTGGTGCTGACCCTTTCAACACCTTGGAGAATGCCAACAGATTTACCTGGTTCAGTGACTTGCCGCTACAGCTAGCTGAAATTTGTGGGATTTGCTCTGCCAGTTTCTTGCACCGTGAACTCTATTAAAAAGTGAGACCAAAGAATTAAATCTTGCAGTGCCAAGTTCCACACTTTCAGTGCCACTACCTGTCCACCCAGCAGAGGTTTACTCTTGAAAAAGCTCTAAATCCAAAGTCCATCTGAATCCTCATGCGTGTATCGGCTTTGTTACTCCCTGGGCAAATTCAGCTCTGCTTCCATATTGCTCTTAAAATACAAAGCCCATCTCTTTAGGGGGATGTGGGACCAAATTGACAAGATGCCAGTCGAGATAATATTTGTTATCCAGAAATTATCAACCCTGCTTCAGCTGGGAATGTGCCAAGAAATTTGCCTGCTAGCAGAGAGAGAAGAGAATGACCGATGGACTATGGCGCTAGTCACATTATGACGACAGTGCAATCCCACAGCCCCCAGAGTACAAATCTTATTCAACAGACCCATACAGACCATATCCATGCAAGTGCTTCTTTTTTTATGTAGCTAATTATTTTCTTTTTTTTTTTCCCCCTTCTGTTAAATTTTGGCTAAAGGAGGGATGATGGAAGCATGAGTTCTCTTGGGACTAGTCTTTTGCTTTCATTTACTGCTGATGCAGCATTTCCCCTCTTTTCTTGTCCAAAGCCACATCTTTTTTACAGAGCAGTAACACCAATGATGGAAGCTTAAACACATCGCTCACATGCACTTAATGGAGCTGAAATGGCTACTGAGCCTATCACAGTAGTCTTACAGGAGTCCTAGAGGAGAACTCTGTGAATAACTGAATTTTTTGGTCAGGTTGATAAGCAATAATCAATTGGAAAAAAAAATTGAACTTTTTAAATATTCCTGAAAGAAAGAAATCTGAGACTTTGTTTTCAGATTGACCAAAACATTAAATATTCAGGGGATCATCTTAAAAAAGTAGTCAATTTTTCTAAGCAAAAAGTTGGTTTGAAATGAAAAAAATCGAAACATTCCACTCAAAAATGTCAGTGAAGTGTTTTGACTTTTTAAAATGTTTTTTACTGAAAAATGATAAATTATACATGAATTTGTGAATTGTTTCATCATCTCAAATACGCATTCTAGTCAAAAGAAAGTTACAGCTCCCTTCATAGTTTTTTACTCGTGTCTCTGGTGTAAGTAAGCAAGTTCTTTTCTCCCAGTTTTTGTCTTTAAATTCATTTGACATCTAACATATACAGCTACCGTGAATCTCAAAGGCTTGGACCATACGGTTGTGTTAAGAGTGGATCTGACTTCACTGAAAATACTTTTGTAGACACACACGCACAAACACACACAAATAAGGGACAATTTTTGCTCTGAGTCACAATAGTTTAGAACCAAGTAATTATTCTAAATTAAGGTGAGCTACTTCAGAATCAAAATGGTGAAAGTTTTAGACCACTGTGCCGGCAGTTGTGGAGGAAGCTGCGATAAATCATGGCACGACCTACTGGGTGCTCAACAACACCTGCACAATTCCTGCAGTGCTGGCTGTATGGTGTTGCATGATATAGCTTCCATGATGGAAACTAAAGACTGTCATCAGGTTGTTTCTGCTTTCAAGGAGTTGTTTGGACAGCTAGGCAAATGAAGTCGCATTCAGTTTTAGGGTTTAAGTTAAAATATGAGTGAGATCAGTAATGACTAAAAATCATTACTGAGCTTGAACCTGCTCTTTCCTCTTATATTTCTCAATTTATCTGATTTATATTTCGGTAAAATCAAATCCTGAGAGGAATAATTCCTTATTAGATCATATCTGTTATTTAGTACCTGTGGGGGATTTAATATAATTGCTGCTAATATTTGAAATTCGGCCAAGCGGTAGTTAACGTCCTACAGATGAGTTGTAACAAAATACCTTCCTTTGTCTCTGCACGAAATGTGACTACAGTGAATATAGAGTGTTACCTCCTCTTTTGGTCAGAAGAAGAATTTGTTCGTTTTAATCCTTCCCTGTTACACATTTTTCCATTCTCTTCTACCAATGATATTTATTTTCATTATTTCCAAAATCGCTTTAGATCAAACACTGGGAAGGGTTACTAAATAAGTAAGTTTTAAATTATAAGGAAAACTTTTTATTGTCCTTTAAAACCATTAGAAAGAGAAAATAGAACGAATAACACATTATTTATTCATTTATTTCAATCATAATTGTTTAAAACGTAACCGTTTAATGGCAGTTAATGAACTTTCTACCTTAGAAAGGCTTTGGGCCATAGTTTCTGCTCTGGTAAGTGGCTACAACTCAGTGATGTTCCTCAGTGTTTACATCTGCAGAAAATTTTGCCCTCACAAATAAACATTCCCATAGGAGCAGGTGAAATGAATGGTCAAAAGGCTTACCACTCTGACACGAATTTTCAAGATGCTTTTGTTTTTCTGTTCTGAAATGGAAGAATGGTTCAAACGAAGCTAAGTATCACGTCAAGCTTCACGATGTGTTTGTGTTAGCTGACATTTTCCTGGCTATTTTAAATAACCTTTAAACAACTGAGAAGAGCCTTCCAGTAACTCGCTCGCATCAGCGGTGCTTCCACTTCCAAGACAATAGCTTGCCAGGCTGTAATCGGGCAGGACTGAGTCCTCTCCATCTTCCCTGGAGTGAGAGTGTTCTAAATAGCGACTCCCTGGAACTTCAAGACTTCAGAGCAAGATTCCATCTTCTGGGGAGTGGTGCGGGAGGTGCAAAGGACAGCCCAGATGATTTAACAACAGCCTAACTGGTTCTCTCTGTTTCAGCTCTACCCAGGAGGTACAGGCAGTCTGGATTTGCGGCCACCCTCAGAAGGCCTGGAAGACCTTTCTGGAAAAAAGACATATGCCAATGTGGTTTGCAACAAAGAAGATGTGAGTTGAGGTTTAATTTGGCATCTTTTTACCCTCCATGGACATTCATACCTGTTTCACACACCAACATTACTTTCATATCAGTCGAACTGCATAGCACAGCTGTGTTAGGTAAAGCATAAGAAAATAAGTAAAAGGTTTTTTTATCATGTGATGGCAATATTTAGGTATTCAAAAACATCTTAGTTTGCTTCTCTTCAAGATACCTCAATTTTCTTGTGTACTGCATCGAAAGTATTTCTGCTTACCTTGATTACATTTTCATTTACCTTTCTCTCAGTATGTTTGGCTTTATTTTCCAGTAAATATTTCACCAACATGAAGATATTTCTGAATTATTCTCTGTTTCTATCAACAGAAATGCTAAATATAGTCTGCAGCAGCGTCTGCCTTCATTAATACGATTTCAAACAACAAACACGATGCTCAGCGCATACTTTATTTCTGCTAGGAGACACCACATCTCTAATTAAACTCAAATCGCAAGTGAATGAAAATACACGGAATTCAGCATGATTATTTATATTGTACTTTCAATTGTTATTAGTTTCCTTTTACCAGGCAGAAGGAAAAATAATCATAGGGCAGAGGATGACATTTGAGGAAAAAATGTACGCTCCCTATGAGCAGGCTTTGTTGTCACAAGTGCTTTACTGACAATAAGATCTTTAGGAGAGCTCTGTTCGTACCACAACAAACCGGATTCCTCAGAAACTAGTAAATTCACCTTAGGAAAGAACCCAGAGGATTCTCTGCTACAGGTCTTCTGCTACAGTACTCCTCAGTTTTGCTCTTTTAGAGTAGGGAAAACTTCTTTGTATTAAAAGGAATGAAGAGAAGGAGAGAGAGAGAGGGAAAAGAGAGAAAGAAAAAAGAGAGAGAAAGAAAAAAATAAGGAAAAGGAATAAAGAGAAAGAAAGAAAAAGAGAAAAAAGAGAAAGAAAGAAAAGAAAAAAGAGAAAGAAGAAAGAAAGAAAGAAAGAAAGAAAGAAAGAAAGAAAGAAAGAAAGAAAGAAAGAAAGAAAGAAAGAAAGAAAGAAAGAAAGAAAGAAAGAAAGAAAGAAAGAAAGAAAGAAAGAAAGAAAGAAAGAAAGAAAGAAAGAAAGAAAGAAAGAAAGAAAGAAAGAAAGAAAGAAAGAAAGGAAAGAAAGAAAGAAAGAAAGGAAAGAAAGAAAGAAAGAAAGGAAAGAAAGAAAGAAAGAAAGGAAAGAAAGAAAGAAAGAAAGGAAAGAAAGAAAGAAAGAAAGGAAAGAAAGAAAGAAAGAAAGGAAAGAAAGAAAGAAAGAAAGGAAAGAAAGAAAGGAAAGAAAGGAAAGAAAGAAAGAAAGGAAAGGAAAAATATTTTTTTTTCCGAAGAGCAGTAAGGAAGATGATGGATTAAAGCAGATGCAGACTGTTTGCAGTTATATAAGACTATTAGGTACCCAGCTTGTTCTGGCTTTTGTAATTTGTCCATGTCCTACTTTATATAACTCAATCCATTGTGAGCAAAAACATGAAATACCGGAATAGTTCATATTTCATTTTGTCAGCAAATTAGAAAAAAGTATAAAAACAAACACAATAGACATCATATTTGCTGAGTATAGAACTGAGTATTTTTTCATATCAAAGGAGTCTGAAAAGAACAGAAGGTTAAGAAGATTTTTTTTTTACAATGAGCAGATGTGCTTGTTACTGTTGATGGACAAGCTTATCCATTTACATCAATTAATATCAACAGCAAGCACATCAATATGGAAGCTTGTCCTGACGCCTTGATTTTTTCCCATCTGACAGGTAATAGTAGGGCTGGGAAAATGTCACAACAATTTAGTCATGCTTCACTGGCTTTAACTAGTTCAGTGACAATGGGAATGCATCATGCTAAGATTCCTTATGATTCATAATGGTACTGCATTAGTCGGCTATTGCAGAGGATTTAAACTAGACTTTGTCAATTAAGGGTTTAAGGTCAAATCCTCTTTATGGTTTTTTCATTCGTGCATTAAGTAAAAGCAAGTTAAAATATTTATGAATGGCACTAAAACGTGGAAACTTTCTTTAGGAACCTGTCTTTTCGCATTGAGTCATAACTGAAACCAACGATGTTTGACAAAGAAAGGCTATTTCATCACATGGCATGGCTTAGCCCTCCCCTCCTCTAACGGCCAGCGCGACAATCTACTCAGTCTTGGCGGAAAAACTTCTGTGGACATAATGATTTTAGACTGGGAGCTGCAGCTATGCCTCAACACATCTGACAATGATCAAGAGACGACAATAATATTTGTAAATCAAAATACAACCGTAATATTTGTAGATGGTTTGGATGCTCAGCAACCCAAGCAATATTTAAGAACAGACGGGAACACCCTATATGGGTCAGTGAGAGGGATGCAGGGCAGGCACGCTGCTGTCCCAGCAGGAAAACCACAATGAGGCCAGACAAGCCCAGATAAGACGCTCTGCCCCGCTGGCTGCGGCTGGCTGTCCAGCCCACCATCTGCAGGGTGTCCACGGCTGGCTTCCCAGCGCCCACATGTCCTGCTCCGGCCATGGGTCAGGCAGCAGGGACAGGAAGGAGCTGTTGGCTTCACCCTTGAAGCCTCCCCAGCTGGTCAGCTCCTTCAGCTCGGGGGGACCCCTGTGCCTTCCCCTCGTTTTACAAGTTATAAGCTGCTGAACAGCCACAGGTTTTCTTCCTGAGGAGTAAGCAGGAACGGGCCATCTTTGCTTGTTTGCTTAGGTGCTGCCTCACTGTTTTCTGTGGGTTGCACCAGGGAAGCTGAGCGCAAGTTATGTCCAATATAAGCATAAATTATTGTTATGCAACATTTTATTGCTTTGGGCTAGAAATGGCATGATGAATTCTTGTATGCAGAGACACAGACATGCATGTACTTGCACACTTTTTCCATTCAAGTAGTTTTTACTGGAATTTCCATGTATTTGGATAGTTTCTTTTCCACTCAGTCCCTGCAATGGGAACTCTACCTGCAGTAAGAGAGAATTCAACATTCAGCTATAAGTCATTGATTTAACCTTTCTGCCATGAGAAAAGTAAAATCAACTTGCTTCCAATATAGTTAAATGTTTAGTTACATATGAAAGTAGATCTTTGGAAAGGATAGGAAATTACATTTTCTATAATCGATCAATCATCTGTGAAGAGAAGTTTATTTAAAGTGACTCCTTTCTGATTACTTCTAGAAGAGATAAATAGAAAATTATTCATAAAGAACTCGATGTATTGATACTGTGACAGCCAAGAGGCTGGACCCTTCAATGCAGATCATTTTCCAATTTTATGAATGCCTACAAAACCGAACGACGTTATTTAAATAAGCTTATACTAATAGCAAATGTATATTGGATCAACAGCCTCGTTAGAGATTAAATGGCAATAATTAAAATAGGCGAGTCAGACTATGGCAGCTATATGTAAAAGTATCAGCTTGAAAAAAATATATAAACACTGAGGACATTTTTACTAATTCAGAAATTGGTAACAGATAATAGAGCTTATCTATCCACTGATCATTTTTTATATACTGACCAGACTCAGTGAGACTTTGGTGCTGAAGATGCACACTGGCGCGGGGTGTTGGTTGTCCCCCACGGCTCAGTGAAATATGGTTATGGAAATCAGAAATGGTTTTGCCCTGTTTATTTTCCTAATGTTAGTGGAAATACCCCATAGGTTTGTTTTTTTTTTTTTTTAATTAAGCTATTCAGCAGTCTCAGTGTTTAGAAACTTAATTCTTTACATTTGAAAAAATCCTCTTACAAGATACTTCATATGTCAGATGTATATCTCACAAAGATACTTGGACTGGGAAAGTAAGAACAGAATATTAAAAGGAAGAGGGAGTAAAAGTTTCTTGAAATGCTTTATAAAGTCCTCTCCTGTTTTTATGATCTTTTGTTGGCAATTTTCGAGAACTAGGACCAACAGTGATGGTGAGCAGAAGGATGGTGAGTACAGCTCCCTCCTAACGGTGGGCTTACGAGGTGATCACCCCACAAGAGCTGCTTTAAGCGCGTAGCTTGGTTCTTAGTGTAAAGCTAACAGAGGTCTAGGAGAGAGCTGTCAGGTCTATGAGTCCTCAAAGGGAAAAAGACCTGACAAACGGGGGAGAAAAAGGAATCTGAGGAGCGGAGTGAATGCTCTGGAACTGCAGGATTCTGGCACAGGAATTGCCCAAGAGGCCACCAGGAGAAAGACACCCAAAGAGGCACCTTGTGAGGAACCAAAGAGCAGCTTTTGTGCATTTGGACCACCACAAGAATTTTGTTCAGTTCTGATGCCCACTGCTATCTTCTTCTGCTTCCCTCTTCGACACATTAAGGTGATGTGAAAGCAAACCGATTTGGTCTAGAAAGCGCAGCTCTGCAGTGCCAGGGCAGCAGGTACACCCTGACAGGAACAGGGCCCGGTTTTTCCCTTAGGTGTACAGATCTCGCTAAAATTATTGGCAAATTATCAGCGCGGACAAGAAGCGGCTATTGTTAGGCAACAGCAGTGTGTGCTGCCAGTAAGAACTCTGCTATGGCGGCACAGAATTCCAGGAATCAACTTTCTTCCGTTTTGTTAGAAAGAAAATCAAGGGTTTTTCTGTTCTGGAGGTGCTGTAGGTAGGAACATCTTGAAATCATCATGTGATCTGTTCTATGAGCCAAAAGAGGTGTTTCTTCAAAGCCTTTTTTAAACCGAGATGTGCTTCTGCTTGCTCAAACCCTCCCACATACAGATGAGGACATAATATAGGGCTATGTCTCATTATGCAACCTACCTCCCACATGCATGTTCCAAAAGAAAGCCCTGAGCAGCTGCGTAAGGCTCCTTTGGGCATGAATAGAGTCTTTAATCCCACCACTGAAATGAGAGTGATTAGTCCCGTTACTGGCACACGCAGCACCTGAGCATTCATAGTTCAGTTCAACGCAGCTGATGGAAGATGGTGATTTTTGAGGGGAAAGAGCTGCCAGCTTTGTTTGTGGGATACGCCACAGCGACTCGCGGCCCGGGCATTGCTGAACCTTGCCCACGGCGTCCTGATTAACGCTGACTGCACACCAGCATCAACCCCTCGCTCATTAACAGCTTATCGTGATTGTTTCGCAAGAGTAAAAACATAGGGGTGATGCTACAAGTTAGAATCACTGGGATGCTACTGGGATGCTCTGCCAGGGGCGGGGTGGGCAGTGGGAGCCCTGCCTGACCCTCTCAACGACAGGCAGAGCCTGCAAACCGCGGTCATAAGAGGTGTGCATCACACAGCGAAGAGAAACTCACTGTTGTAGATGGATATGCTCTCTGACAGCTCAGAAAGAAAAAGGAGAAATAGATTCAGTTATAAGCAAGGACAGTATACTGGTAAATTAGTCCTATTTATATGCCTTGGCAAACGGAGCATTTTACCCGCCCTGCCAGCATCACTGCCTGACCCCGGAAATCTCCGCTGGAGGAGGAGGATGGCAGAGGCTAGTAACAGGCAGCATGAACAAAATCATACTCAGAGCTCATAGCTCGTGCAACACGGTTATTTATTTATTTAGATTCCCGAAAATATGAAAAACCCACTTCTCCATATGGCCTAAATGCCGTTGCTGTAATCTGAAGACACCTCCTGATACAGCAATTTAAGAAGCATCTCTTCACACACAGGTCCTCCCTCCCTGCACGATCAATGTCCTGCTTTTACAACAGCTATTGTAGACCCCTGTTTTCAGACAGAGCGAAAAAAGATGAGCCCTGCAATATGCCCCGCAGGTCACATTCAGGTTATATTAAGTCAGAGAAGGGGAGGAATCCATTTCAATGTTAGTGAGGAGTGGATCTATTTATAAGGCCTTTTTAAATCCTTGCTTCATTTCACAGCATATATGACAGCCGATTTGCTCCAGCCCAGATGATTGTGGCTGCTAGAGTATCACCTTACCGAGGAAACCAGTGCCTTGGTCTCCAGTTCCTAAAAACAGAATAAATGAAACAAACGGACAAGGCAAAAGAGAACTGAAGGAAATCACCAGCAGAATGTTTTTCTTCCAGTCACCAAGGCATTGGGATTTTTTTCCCCAAAAGTCATGACATCTTTCAAGATGTCCAGTGTGGCACCTAGCACTAGGGCTTTGCTCAGTACTCCAGCAAATAAGAACGTTTGGAAAAATGTCCTGCCTTAGTGCTGTGTTCCAACAGCAGCAGACAATATTTGTGGTAACTGGGCTAGGGATTTCAAAAATCACGCAAGGGTAAGTTCTCACGTGTGCTAAGTACTGCAAATCCTACTTTTGCTATCTGAAGATCTAACTTTTGCAAATACTTGAGCTCCTGGAAAACAGGAATTTCATGAGTGAAACCACACCTCTGTTTAAGTGTTTCTCAGGATTAGCCTTTGTA
This sequence comes from Buceros rhinoceros silvestris, assembly GCF_000710305.1. Classification (NCBI taxonomy): domain Eukaryota; kingdom Metazoa; phylum Chordata; class Aves; order Bucerotiformes; family Bucerotidae; genus Buceros; species Buceros rhinoceros. The sequence continues at coordinate 9,984 of NW_010422724.1, read as the reverse complement.
CATACACTATTTTCACCTAAATTACTTTCCCTGCAAAACTCGGAATGTCTGTTTGCTGTGCTGAACCAAAATAGGATACACATCAACCCCCACCCTGTATATTGCATTAAAAAAATACTCCGTTTCACAGTGCGTGACTGCAGGAACCATTTCTTACACAGGTTGTGAAACACCTTCAGTTTGTGCATGAAAGGACGAGCAGCTCTTTGGCTTGTTGAAGAAGGAAGCTTTTGGAACCCGTGTAATCAATTGTTTTGTGGTTAAATTCATGAGATCAGTTAGCTTCCAGAGAAGCTGGTATAATGAGAAGCTTTTAAATCATCCTTTCAGATTACAGCACAGGAGCTCTGCCTGCTCCTGGGCTGCACTCCGGATGGGTGCAGATCATCGATAATGGGATGGTTCTCTGCATTCTGTCCAAAAAAAATAGAAGGGCCATAATGCATGGATACTCCAGTACTGGCATCATCCTTGCCTTGGGAATTCCTCCTTTTGCTTTGTCCACTTTTCCAACCATTTATTGCTGAAATCCACAGGAGACAACATTGGCACAAGTCTCTTCACTCATTAATACAATTTTTTGAATCTGTCAGCACTATTTTAACTTATATTTCAAGGTTAAGCAGCAACCTTTTTCCATCTAGAGATACTGTGTAGCTGACGAGCACCCGTCAACACCCTTTTCCAAATGTCTAGAAATTCTTAATACCACAATAGTCAGAAATGACCCATGAGGGATCTAAATCAGACCAGCTTCCTAGCTGAAATATTCATAGTTGGTTTATACTTCAGAGATACTCAGCTGATTATACTTCAGAGAACCACCAATGCAAAAAACTTACCATCTTTATGAGCCACTAATATGGAACCTTTTTTTCCTTCATCTTTTTCTCTTGTGTAACATTGCAGTGTATTCCAGGTAACCCATCAAACATGCTATTGAAGCTTCTGTTGGCCTGACAGGATAGAAAATACACACACAACGTCTCATCTTGCTTTGTAGTTACAAATAAATACCAAAATACATATGAACATATCAAACTTGTGGGGTGACAAATGGGCTTTGTTATACCAGGAATGTGAGATTTTTCTTTTTTCATTTGACAAGTAGCTGGACTGTGCATTCCAACCAGAAAGTTTGTTCTCAGTTCTGAAGGAGCATTTTCAACCTGTACCTGCAGTTATGAGAAGCCACTTAGCTCCTCGCTGGAGACAACTGGAGAGGCAGGTCTTTACTTAGAGCTCTTTGTTAAGGATTTACTAATGGTTAACTTTGCTAACCCTTGACAGGGCCACTGCAGGTGTTTGCTGAATGGCTTGTGCAAGTCACTTCACATTCTCTTGCCCAAGCCTTGAGAGCAATAGCGGTTACTGTTACTTTAAAACATTTTTACCTTGATGTCTGAAAGGCAGGAAACAATGAATAACCTGCAAAAAGGAGCATTTTGGTTAGTATCGTTATGAGTATTTGTACCATTGGACTCCTAAATTACTGCACATTGTTACCTAAGCAAGATGGATCCAGCAATGCCATCCTAAATATCACTTTAGAGTAAGTAAACATTTGCAGACACTGCACAAACACGCCGTTACCTTCAGAAAGTGCCGTCACTGAGCAGGGACTGAGCTGGGAAGTGAAATCACCGAACGGAATGAGTTCTGCTCTAGCTCAGACCAGGATGTTCAGTTGTTGAGGTGGATTACAAGCTCCCAGAGCTACCTTCATCTCCCATCCACAGATCTGCGTGTGACCAGGTACAGGTATCACTGGCTTACTGGAAGGTCATTTGGTAGATGTTTACAGCAGATCAGATTTTTATAGCGAAGGGAACACTATTGCACTCTTTATGCCACTATCAGGTTTCACTGACTGCCCTGTATTGTACTACAGGTACAGTAGTTTTCACTTCCAGAACTGGGAATAATTCCAGAGGAATGCATCTGGATAACATTTGCCTGTTCCCCTCCCCAGAAAAGCATTAGTCACCAAGGGCCCTATTCATAAAAACTAATTCAGGCCATTTCCACATGAATATCGCGTCTTTATGCAGGAAAAGTGTGGATCATGCTTTTTTTCTACATAAAGAATCCTCTTCTGTGATTAATGGAGCTGTTTCCCCCATCTGTAAATGGACCCCTCCCTGCTTTGTTAAAGGGGAGGCTGAAGTCCAGTGCAGAAGTGGGAGTGCGATGGGTAAGAAACTCCTAGCTGAAAAGAGTAGACTTGAATGGCATTTGAAAATGCTTACAGTATAAATTGTTTGGCTGCTTCAGTAGATGAATGCTCCAAAATGTACAGAAAATGGAATCAGCCCTTATGGAACAGAGATTTTCATGAACCGGCCTCACAATTTTCTGAAACTTTATAGCTTCCTATGAACTTCTCAGCGTTAAGCAAGCCAAAGCTCCCGCTCTGTGCTGCACTTCTTGCAAAGTCCTCCTTCCCGCAGCAATGAGTTAATCATCATGGTGCGATAGCTCTAATCAGCCCACAAGGCTGATAAATTGCATTGATTGGAATAACGTCATTAGCATGTGAATTTTGGTGGAATTTTAGTAGCCACCAGGGGTGCACAAGATTTATGGTAGAGCCAGCTCATGATTTTCTTTTGGTTGAATGCTCATTTTAATGTCCTGTAACATACACTAGACCTTGCCTACTGTTCAATTTGTGCTGTGGCGAAGGGTTTTAACATACTGCAAGTTCAGAACATTACATTTCATGTGAGATACAGCATATAACTAAAATATTATGTTTTACTTCAATCACTCCAGGGAAAAGTAGAGTTTTATTGAAGACATTTAATGCAGTTACAACTACAGCTGCAGAACACTGCTTGAATGAGGCTCACACAGCAGTGAATATTGATGACTTTTGATGGATACAGTCCCAGTCTCGGTTTTACCAAGAAAATATTTAGACCAGCTTGCGTAGGAGTCTTCTAGATGCTTATGACATCCCCAATGGCAGTGAAATACTATGTATGACATGCATTAAGTTAAGAGAAATGCAACGGAAAGAAGAAAAGAACGCAGCTTTAAGTTA
>NW_010422724.1:0-6806 GCF_000710305.1 Buceros rhinoceros silvestris | reverse complement strand
GGTTCAGACTGTGTGAGCGTACTGATTGAACGCTTCTAGTGAAGATGACAAGGAGGAAAAACAGACTATTAAGGCTAACTTGATCCATGAGATAAACTCCAATGCCACTAGATGGGAATAATGAGATAATGTGACCCATCTGAAATGTAAACAAAGTATTTCCTGTCATGAGACCCAAGCCTTCAACTCGGTACAAAGCGCTGAGTACCCCTTGCTTGGGAATTGGAATAAACAAACCCCGAGAACTAACAGTCCGGAGTCGTCCAATCCGCTACAAAGATCAACACTGCCACAGGTCAAAGCCCACAGAACTAAGAAAGCGAGGGCTGTTGTGGTAGGTTTTGTTCTTCCTCTGACAAACAGAAGCAGTTGACTTGTACTGTGATTGAACGCTAGCAGCGTCTTTGCAGGTGCAGAGCCAAGCGCTCCCCACTAACATCGGGTGTCCAGTGACCATTGAGCATCGTAATTTAGAAATACAGTCAGTTATCGCCGTTTCGCTAGAAGGAGGGTCCTCTGAACTTGCATTTCTGAGTGCACAGAGGCTCCGTACTGCAGGGCATGTTTAGTGATCATTTTGTAATGGTATAAAAACATCAGAAACCCAGAAATAAATGGAGCATTCTTGGGTAAATTAGATTAGCTTGAGCTCTTTCCACATGTGATTGGAGATGATCTAATTGGCCTGTGGCAGTAAGTAAGTTATACTGAGTGTTTGAATGTAATGCATGTATGTTTACCATAATAAATGTATTAGAAACATTTTTATTGTTTGTTTTTCTCTTAACGCACTTCCTGTTAGCATGAAGCGCATAGGACTGCCGTGGCAGAATGGAACAGTGCTTCATACCAGTGTAAATTATTTTCTTCTGCCTGCAATTTCACCTCTTCTTGAGGCCTGTCGTTGTTGACAGGAAAGATCCTTCAAAGCAGAACGTTGTTGAGGAGTAGCAGCCATATAGTGCTGCACTGCTATAGAGGAGTTTTCTCGGCACGCTTCAAAAAATTAAAACATTTGCTACCCCTCTGATAATATTTTATATATATATTATTAGCTTCTTTATAAATTGGCTAACTTCACACGCTCACCATCTGATTTCAGGTTCACGCAGACATCAGTGAAGAAGCGAACAGTGTCCTACAGCAAACACACAAGATACTGTTCGTAACAGCACGATTGTTTCCGGATGGATCTGCTGGTAAACTGAGGCACGAGAGGTTACGAAGGCTGAGGCAGCCTTACGCTAATGGCCTAGCTTTGTGTAGTGCTGAGAGCCTTAGGATAGCCACGACACATGAAATTGTGAGCACGTCGAATCCTTCAGAGACCCCCTTGTTCTCAGCAAGGTCAGAATTTCCCCACGGTGGTTGCCACGTAATTTGTAAAGGCCTCAATTAGACCCTTGGAGCACTCAGAAACACTGGGGGCTGTTTTCAGTACAGAACGTAACAGCTCCTACTAATACGCCAGTTTTGCTACAACCCCGCAAAACAGTTCATCCAGCACCTTTCATCATGTTCTTTTGATGACCATGAATTCAAACAGCTTTAAGATATGGATGGAGTGATGACAAGCGAGAAGGGTAGGGATAGCATCAGGGACACAGAGTATCAGTGTGCTTTGTGATACTTCCCTTCAGCCAACAAATCTAATTTTGCGTTGAAATGAAGTAAGATACTAGACAGTATTGACTTGGGGGTACAGTATAATAACAGCACTTTTGTTTTTCTTGGGAAGAATCCAGCATCCAGAGAAAAGGAGCGTCTCGTATTGAGCTTCTCCGACCGTTCTCTGTGCCCTTAAATCTCACTCGGCTACACTGTCTGCTTCACATAAACAAACGCCTGCCACCGAGCGACTCCAACCAAGTCACAACAGGGATGAATTTGGCTGTTAGTTACAGGGAGCTTTCTCTGATAGTGATTTCAATCCTCAGAGCAGTTTTCTCAGTGGTTGAGAGATCTCAGATTCATGATTACGATTTGGCCTGTTACAGAGAAGCAGCGAATCACGATGCCCAGTTCTGCAGAGGTGCCCCATCACGGACCTCCAGGTCCTGACCAAGTCGGTTTAGCCTCATCACTAAACGATGTTTCCTATAAAATGAGGAGTTCTCTAACTGTATTCACCAAACGCATAAGCAGCCACAAAAGAAACAACGCATCAAAAAAAAAAAAAGGTTGCATTTCTCACCTGTAAAAACCCTGGAAAAACATTAATACAGAATGTTTCCCCGATGTAATTCTGTTTAGTTCTCCACTGCTGGTGTCATTTTTGTACTTAAGGTAAAAGAAGCTGCTACTCGTATACCAGTAACAAAGATCGCTGCCTTTATCTTCCAAGTGTAAGAAGCTCTCCTCATGTTTGACCTGAAGGAAATTGCTTACTCATTGTAAATAATTATACCCACTGTACCAGCCACCAGAGATTTTCTGTGTTTCCCCGCCGCTGAACTTCGTGCGTATGTGCGACATAATTTGAGTAGGAGATTTAACTTCCGCTGAGACGTTATCTAACTGCCAAAAGATACAGAACATTTCAAAAAGGGATGAATGCCGCCCAAAACATTAATGTGGCAGGAGCAGAGCAGGAGTTTTTAACACAGCTCCATTTCTCCTCGTCTGTTTTTGTCCCCGGTGTCCCTTTGACCCAGGGGTAGCCACTGGGGCTGAGAAGGGAAGTAACAGGTTGGCAATTTGCTTCCACTTCGGATTAGGACTCGCCGGCCTGTGGTGCCATCTGTTTATTCAGGTTTGAGATCTCTGCACACAGCAAGGATGAAGCAAGGGGAGCCAATTTACTCCTTTCTCGTACCAAGCCTCTTCTTGAACAAGTCTCTGCCCAGAATCTCTTCCACTCTCAGCGGTTCCTCAGGTTTCTGGGACGCGTGTCCATCAGGCTTCCTGTAGATTTCTCTGCGATCTTCTGCAGTGTTTCTGCTCTCCTCTTTTACACGCCATCCACCATCCTCTTCTTAGTTAAAATGGGCAAATCCTTTCAAACAGGTCAGCCCCTTAGGTTGTATGTGGCCTGTTCAGGTTGATGATTCCTGTTTGCACCACTGAGAAATTTTACTGGTCTATTAGTTACATTTATTATGGAGAAATGTTATAAAGAAAATTTTCCTGTATTTTGCCATCTACGATCCATGTTCGTATCCACAGATTCTGTAGGAATATAGCTGAGGTTCTTCACAAAATGTTGTCCCCTACGGTTGCCACTGGAGATCTTCCTCATCTGAGAGTTTTCTTAAGAGAAGGTATGAGACGTGGATGCATGTTTATACCTTGTACTTATTTCTAGCACAGCCTGAGGTAACAGCCTGACTATCTCTCAGCTCGGTTTGCTTTAGCTCCATAGTATGTAGCTATGCTCCCGCTCGTGAAGGTTTCAGGCTTTTCAGGAGTATGATCCTCACCTCTGTTTAGTTCAGATCGCTCTAGAACAATTAAAAAACCCAAACCACCAAACCTTAGTGCTGTCATCGATACAGCTTCTCCTTTGCAAATGTTGTACACCCTCATTTATATCCTCATACAAATGAGAATCGGGTCCTAATTTTCTAATGGCATTTGACGTCAAAAGAACTCTTCAAATCAAAGATCTAAATCGGATGCTGTTGAATTCAATTCCGAATTAAATGGAAAAGGGCTTTGTCTCTCGGTATAACTCTGCGATGGTTTCTGGCCTCGCTGACATTTACAGGACTGCTGCTCTGTATTTTCACTATGAAAAGTGCGCTGTCTCTGGGGAAAACACCATCAAACTGTAGCTGTTCTAGCAGCTTTCTACAGTCAAATTTCTTTGCATCCACTTCCTTTCTCATTATTTTGAAGTGGAAATCCCAAGGCTGTAAACTTGAAAACACATTATATCAAGTCAAATCATGACCATAGTTACTGGATTTTTCTAGCTCTGGTGTCTCTGTGTCTAATTTAAACTTTATGTCTCACTTTCAGCTTGATCCAAAATTTTCTCACCAGAAAGCGAGGCAGGAAACTCGTCAGCTTCGCCTTCTTTATTTTCATTTCAGAAATGAAATGCTTCAGGGAAAGATAAAAATTAAAATGCCCATTTCCCTTTTGCAGCATGAGCTACAGAAAGTTTTAATGTCAAGCATGTAGCTCCATGCCCAGCTCTAAACACCTGATTTGAGCCTACAGAGGCTCCGGATCATCATTCAAAGCACCGAAGTGAAGAGCCTGTGTTGACTGCATCGTGGGTGATGCTCAGGTGTGAAACAAGGACCCAGGACTACAGGGAGTACCCCAGAGAAACACCAGGAGCCCATCTGCCCAATTTCTAGCAGTAACCACATCAGATCCTTCCAGAGTCACAGATACACACGTGAAATGCTGAAATAAATTGCTGGGAAATAATTAGCTAGCAAGGAGAGTTTCTTAATTAATCCGCGAAGAACAACTGAGGGTGTGGAGAACTTTCTCTTTTTTAAATCGTGGCTTTGGTAGCCGAGTGCTCCTGTGAAGGTTGTTACACCCTCAGCCTCACGTGGGTGTTAGCAAGCCTTGCTAAAAAAATACACAACCATGAGTTCAAAGGTCTAACTGTATACTCAGAGAAAAGGATTTCATTTTACTAATGTGCAACTCGCTGCATTCCAGATTCTGTGTACAACTTGTTCAGGCTCCTTTCTGGACCATCAGTCTCTGTCAAGTCCATGAAGGCGGAAATTCTTATCTCGGTGAAAGCTGGAGTGCAGGTAAGTACAGGGCTGTTTCATAATCAGGTCACAAAGAACCAGCGCTTTGTTTGTGGGTTTGTTTTGATTATTTCTGAAGGGTTTTGCTCTTTTCAAAAGAAATTATTCTAGTGCTGTCAAGGCAGAACTACTTTTTCAATTTTTTTCCCCTTCCAACTATTAGAGAATTTGAGGATTCAGCGGTATTTTCTCCCAGCTTTCTGTTGTTCATCCTGTGGCCGTTGTTTATGAATGAAGAACAGTTATAAAATGAGGCTGATAGAGCCACATCTAAAATCATTATCAGCAACTACTTCCTGGGTTGGGGAGGACAATAGATGAATAGACTGTTCTGCACTTGAATGCTGCTCATCTTATATAACGAATAAGCTTTCACCCAAGTGCCAAAACCTCTCCTCTGCATATTAGTCAGTCTTAAGATGTCCCAAAATTTAAAATAACTTATTCAACACAGACATTACTCGCTCCGATTTGTTTAAAGCAAGTTTGCATGAAATGTAAAATGTAACTTCTGTTGAGCTATATTTATCCTCCTCTGCATGAGATTTTTAAAGGTTGATATAGGATTAAAAATGAGTTCGAGCTCCCGGGGCTAAGTTCTGATCTTGCATCTCACCAATGTCATGCGTTACCTGCCAAAGAACGTCTCTGGGTTCTATCAGGAGAAGTAGGTCTACAAATCTGGGACCCAAGTTAACTATGACAGTAACTTCTTTTTACTTTGCAAATATTTATATGCAGTTTCTAATGTTTTTGGCGCGTATTTTCTAGGTTTGTTCCAAGGTAAAATGTAATAATTTCACTGAGAAAACACAGATTTGGAGGCAAATATAAAAGTTAACTTCTCTTCTCAAAGATTTGCATTCAGAAGCATCATCATTTTAACAGCAGAACAAGCTTCTATCAACCAAAACGAAAATATTTTGCCAATGCTAAACAGTGAGTGGCTTTAAAGAGTGCACGGCTTCCACTGAAATTCAACAGCAATTAGCTGCATCGGCCAAAGACTATCAGGCTCCTCTGAAAGATTTAAGCTTAAAGCTTCTCATCTTTATTGACAACTCTACCTTCATCACTCTTGCTAGCAGTGGACTGAAAACATTTTTGCATACCCTCAGTAGTACAGCTCCCTTTGTCTGCAGTTGTACCACACCAGGTGAACACAGCAGCAGCCGCCAAAGATTAAAACCAAAATATTTCCCCTAGATTCAGGGAAATTTGTCACAGAGCGAAGCGTTAACCATTAAACTATTTGTGCAACTTTATGTTCTTTTTTGTTTAGTGAGAGGCAGGGAGTGAATTCATTCAGCTTCACTCATTTTACTACAAAGTCTGCGTTCTATTAATGGCAAACCCAAATGGTTTTGTTTTCCTTTTTGACGGACTATATATATTATTTTCCTTTTCACTCACAACACCCACTATTCCAAAAAATGTGGCATTTCTCCTTTATTTATTCAGATGAGCGAGGTTTCGTTTACTTAATGTACATCATCAGTCAAAAAAGTTTATGGCACATTTTCAAGACCGCTTTGATACAGCATGCTCTGTAAATATCAAGTGTTACTCCCACAGGCATTTAATTGTATTATTTTCCAATGTGTAAACATAAAGCCGAATGAGACTGCATTCTGAAACAGGGGGGAAAGCAAGCAGAGGAAATGACTTAAAATTAAGACCCTGAATCCAGATATCTCTGCTTTGGTGTATCAGAAAGATCAGTCATGGTTTTCAACTGATCTCTTTTTAATCTTTGGAGTGGAACTTGGGCTCCTTGTTCTTTTCGGTTGTTATTTTATTTATATTAACGGAAGTGGGTTAAGGATATAATAGAAAGCATTTGTGATCTAAGTAAACAATACTCAGGGAAAAGAAGACAACAATATGAAAGAGGGGAAATCAGCTCCTTCTGTAGGCTAATGTACCAGGAAACGACCTGTAGCTGCTCTTCTAACTGTCTTGTTTTGTGACAGCTCTTCGCAGAAACCCCTAGGGCTGCAGGTCACAGGGAAAAACCTCAAGATTTAAAGAAAGCTTAAAATCGTAGAGCGTGGATCATAGAATCATAGAATCATCTGGCTGGAA
>NW_010422723.1:14327-25107 GCF_000710305.1 Buceros rhinoceros silvestris | reverse complement strand
GTTCCACGCATGCTGCACCTCACCTAAAAAAATTTCACACAGGTAATCACTGAAGAACAAACTGTCTAACCTTTCATCAGACCAGGGCAGGTTATGACCATAGACAGCCTTGAATCAGGTTATCAATAGAAATTGCAGTTGGCAGTTTTTTGAAACAGAACCTGGATACAGTATGCATGTTACAGAAGTATTAAAATAACATGTATGGATGCATAAATAGATGCATGCACAAGATTGAGCTAATCATACTGTCTCTAGTACTGCACTTGATTTTAAACAGAGCATGATATAGTAAACTCTTTGGGACACTTAGTATCACATGTTTTAACTAGTAAGTAATAAAACATTATGTATATTCATTTTGTATATATTCTGTCGTGCATCTTTCAACTGTCAGGAAAATAATCCCCTTTTTTACAGCCTTAACACTTTCCTATGAGCTAAAACTGTCACAATTCACTGCAAATTCTATTCTTCATGGTGTCTGGTGGTAGCATTAATGAGTAATTCTTTAGATAATATCTGGCTGCATTGCTGTGGTTTATTCTTATTTACCAAATTGTATAATGCAAGGTACAGGCTCTGTAGATCTATTTCATTGCTATGTCATACTCCAAGTACAAGACTCGTGTGGAATTCTTTGGTTACACAAAAAGTCTCATAGTAGATTTCCTAATCAGGATGCATTGCTCTAAGGATACAATGCCAGCATCCATCTGCGTAATTATTGCAGAATTTCTCTAACATCTTCTTTCAGCACCATGCTTCTTACTCTGTTGATTTTAGGAAATAATTTCAAGCAGCTTTCAACAGCTTGAGACCAGAAGGATGGCCTTTCTTGAGGATCTGAATAATAATACAGTCCAGGGAGCTTGTCTCCGTGATGAAAAACACCAAAGTCTATCCTCAGGTGTTGCAGAGGCTCACTGAGCTGAGAATCGAATTCATTGCAAAGCAGATGAAACAGTGGTGCTTGAGGCAGGATGAAACAAGATCTAAGAAAATAATCAGACCCCTAGAGCAAATAGACTTAGATGACATTTTCTGAACTGAACAACGTTCTCCATTAAGTGATCATTCACAGACATATTTATTGACAGGATAAAAGTAGAAGAAAGCAGTTTGAGGACACAGATTGTTCTGGACCATGGAGTCCTGCTAACAAGGAGCCAGGAGGCATGGAGGTAGAACTGAGATGATATGGAGCACAAGACACAAAATTACGTTCCTTCATGCTGTGATTGGGCATTGTCCCTCCACAAATGACTGAAAAATATGGTTGATTGCACTGGATCCCTGCTCCTGATGTTAAAAGTCATTCTCACATGTATTTCTTTAACACATCACTATATTTGAGGGCAGAAGTGTCTTAGCTTCTAATGGTAGCCAAGATATTTTAGTCATTCATCAGAGAAAATCTTATATTTTCCAGTCCCTCACTGTTTTTTTCTGCAGCTACTTTTTGACCTTGACAAGTTTCTCCTCCCGTCCTGGAATATGATTATACTAGCCAAAATATTTTGTCAGTTTTAATATTCTTAGTGTTGTGCCTTTCCCAGTGTGTCAACATTTCCATTTGTATTAAAGGTTGGATATCATCTAGAGTTCTTAAAATCTACATTGTCCAGAAAGGGCATCCCTGATAGTGTCTTTACTGAGCCTAAGTCAAGCTTCTCAGGTGGCTCCTGGCTTTTGCCTCAGTTTCCACACTAGCAGCCTCTTTTCACTTTATTTTTTTTCTCTCTCTGAATCTTCTGCCTGTGACTCTGATCTGGGTTACAGAGTTTCTGCAGTACACAGTAGTTTCTCTACTCATGTACTGGTTTTCGCTGGCATAGAGTTAATTTTCTTCACACTAGCTAGTACAGGGCTATGTTTTCACACTTTCACTCTTTTGATTCTCTCTCTCCATCCCATCGGGGAGGAGTGAATGAGTAGCTGTGTGATGCACCTAAGTAGTTCCGGAGTTGACCTAAACTTTATCTGCCTCCCCGAAATATCTTCACAAAGTTCTTGCATCTGTCTATCCTCCTCTTCAGTAAAATTTCTAAACTGGGAGAAAAAGCCACTCAATCCAAAGAATTTCTATGCTTCTGGAGACCCTGGAAAGAATGAGAAAAACAAACCTTTCTGCCTTATCATGTTAAATGAAGATTACCCGGTAGGGGCATTTCCTTGGTACTACAGTCTAAGTTTATGCCCCCAAAAATATCTGTAAACAGGCTACGTTTTCCCAGTTTCTTCTTTCTTCAGTGAATAATAATAAAAATGTCATTATCTTTGATATAGTCACTGGAAAACAACAAATTCATTTGAAGTCTTTTGATACCTTGATGATATGCATATCTGTCTCTACAGAACTTCAGTTACGTGTTGCCAAAGTTGAGAAATAGAGTCGTAATACAACTGTAATACATTTGCATAATACATACTGAAAAAGGAAGATCATCTTAGGCATTTTTGGCCATGAGAAACAGCCTCTGCGGGTAGAGCAGAAAAAAATTGTGACAACCGTTAGTCTTTTATCTTTCATTACTCTTCTCTTTGAGGGGACTTAATTTTAGTACTAGCAGAAGCTTCCTAAATAAAATTGTAAAAAATAGCTTGTCTTAAAAGCTCCAGGTCCCCTGACACTACCAGCACAGTCTCCCTTTATCTTCAATGAGCTGAGTGGAAGAAAGAAAAAAGTCAAAAATCAACATATTGTCTTGGACAGCTAATAACAGGCATTGGAACTGGGCTTGTGTATCACCCTTGGAGAGCCTCCGGGGAGAACATTACAAAATTATAAAGCATTAAAACAGTGAGCAAACTGACTAGTGGAGATGTGGCCTCCCCCTGTTACTGAGGAAAATACTACTTAAAACTGCAGAGATGAAAGACCTTTTAATGTATTGAGGGAAGAATAAGATTCAAGTGAAACGTTATAGGGAAACTCGCTATCATTCCGCAGGTATTTAGTTCTGCTTATGGCATTAATACCATCAAAAGAACCCTCGGAAACTAAAGTGGAAGTGGTAAGAAACTGACTTAACAAAATAAATATTTAACATGTAGGGTGGCCAAATTGTTACTTGTAGGTAGAATGTGACCCACATTCAGCAGCTCTGCAATGCCGCCTGCAGCAGTTTTATTACTTATTGGAAACATACAGCTTATAGACAACCTCAAATCCCAGGATATGCCACTCCTCAGAAAATAAATACTCTTCTTATCCCTCCCCTGGCCCAGAACCAGATGATCAAGCTTGAAGCGCTGTATGCAGAGAGCTGCAGGCCTTCTGAATTAGCACTGCTCCCCTCTTTTTTAAAGTAGCTATTAGCTACTCTGAATAAGTTGTAACTAACTCTCTTGTAGTGCAAGGTCTCACTGGGATGATGTTGCTTCACTCACAACACAGCAGGATGTTTACTTCAAGATTTTGGCTTAGCAAACTTCTGGTTACATTGTAGGAGGAAAAATACTCAGCAAAACAAAAACCAACTTCCAACCTAAATTCCACTTGCATACCAGTGCTCCCCTCCAAGACCAGGAAAACACACCAATTAGGAGCTGTTGGTGACTAGGAATCATCTCTAAGGCAAAACCAACCCCTAACTAAGATACAGCCAATGCATAACAGTGCCAAATCTCCCCACCCACCCCAAACAAAAACAACAAACCCACAAAAAAAAAAAACCCCACAAGAAAAGGAAAAATAAAAATAATAATAATTAAAAAAAAAAAACAATAAAGAAAAGCCCTTCTTAGCCCTAGCCTTGGTTATCTGAGGGTTCACTTCCCCTGAACAGGTAGACCCTTAGATCTACACATGTGAACAACATGGTGATTCCTAATTCAACCTCCCAATATTTTTAATTCCCAGTTCATAATTCTGGGGTTTTCTAAGCCGAGTATTACTTTCCATGACAGAAATAGTCCTTTGGTACAAAAAAGCCATCAGCTTACATTTACAAGATAAAAATCAACCTTCAATTTTTGAGTGGTAGTACAAAGCTTTACTTGGAGACAAGCTACCACAGAACTTTCTGATGCACCTGATACCAACCTCTGTCAGAGAAGGGACCCCAAGACTACTTACTCTGAGCAAGGCTGTAAGACTGTGATGACTGAGCCAGTCATCTGAATACGCTCTGTACACAGCCGTAAAATTTCTAGTTGAATACTTTAACCCCAGAAGTTATATCCCTTGTGCAAATCTCTTTTTAAGGTGATTTTATGTACTGCAATGTGCTCAGGTAGAAAGTGGTCATCAGAGGAATTTATAGGTGTTGGCTGGTTGGGTATTTTAATCTTGGTAGTCTCTCTCTGGTAAAAGAAAAGTAGACTTCTAAAACCCACCTAGATAGTGAGAGAGCATGAAAAGATGTGAAGAAACTCCCGGAACATCTTGCTATTTTACCAGTTTTATCTCCTCCAGTCTTGCTGGCTTCAGTTTTCTGATGCTTACTTCTACTTGCTGCATTTTGTTTATCCTTATATTCCTTCTCTACGGTTTCTCAGTGTGTGAATATTTGAAATGCCCTCAAGGTACGTATCCAGCCTTGTATATTCAATTCAATTTCATTATGTTTGTAGATTTCTCTCCTGAAATAATAAACTCTGCAGCGTGTGATGCGACAATAAACTTTGCAGGCTTGTGGTGCAGTCTGAAAACTCTAACGGTATTGTAACTGAGGTACCTGTCTCAAACAGCTCAGGATTTTAAAATCATTCCAGCTCTGTTCTGTCCACCCTTCCCCCCTCCCCCCCTTTTTGCATGATCTATATGTACTTGATGTATAACAAAAGCGCCTGCTTCTGCATCTATACACTAAAGCCATGTTTACCATTTTTTTATTGTAATAATACCACTAAATTGTGATAGCATTAGTCATTCCATATTGATACTACAGAAGCAGCTTTTAAAACAGGACTAGCGAAGTTACTGCTACTGATGTAATTTCTAGGCTTCAGAGGCTCCCACTGTGCATGATGTAGTTTCAAACATAAAATAAAATGTCTCTATACTCATGTGGTCCCCATTATCATGGAGTTTGATTACCTCACAAACAATGCATTTATCTTCACAACAGAGATCCCTCTGAGGTAGGCAAGTGTTATTATTCCCATTCTGTTTTTCAGGAATAAAGATCATAATGTGAAGGTCAAGACATCAAAACAAAGCAAATAGGCACCTAACAATTCAGATGGAAATTTCTAGGGAATTTAAATGTCTAAATCTCAAAGACCGTTAGAAGTCTTATCTTTAACTCCCTAAACACTTCTTTGTATGGGCAGGGTTTGTCTCACGTATGAAGATTAAGTTAGTTGTGTAGGTACCTTCTATCACCAACTGAGAGAGATCTTCCATAAATTTGGGGGTCTAGATATATCTCTTTATATGAACATCTGCTTTACAAGAGGATGAATTAGTCCCTCAGGGTGCCTGGTTCTCTCTCTTGCAGAGGAAGGGTGGCTGATCAGCTTGAAATTAGTTGATGGAAGTTAGATTAGATGAATTCAACTCTAGCTGACTGACCTGAGATTGTGTGAAAAGAGTATGGGAGAAGAGGAAGGCTCAAGAGGACCCTTTCTGAAGCCTCAAATCTTTCAGTTGTGTGGTTGTATGATGGCTCATTATCTTCAAAACACTAACACACAGATTCACAGCCTCTTTAAGTGGATCTATCTGAGGATTCGTGAAACAAAACAAAATATAAGTTAAGAAGTAAAATGACTTTGTGGGGATTTAGTTCTTGGTTGTTTTTATAGCAGGTACAACTTAAGAGGCTGATGCAGTTCATTCCACTTGAAGTACAACTTGCTGGGCTTGTGTCTCTCTCCAGTATCATTTTACATAACCTAGACTTTGTTATGAACTCAGACCGTTTTCGTCTTTAAAAAGTCTTTACAGCGTATTGCAGGATAGCATGGATAGAATAATGATGTTTGTATTATTGACACACTGAAATACAACTGAAAATAAATAAAATAAGCTTGTGACAAACTATTGCCCCAAACAAAAGACTGCCAAAAAAAAAAACAAAACAGGCAAAATTACGTTCCTGTTTGCTAATCTTTAAGTTAATTATCATTTTTTTATTACTATTGATTTTATGTGAACAGTAATGAGATTCAATGGCGATAGACAGCTTAAAAAACTCCAACAAAACAAAGGCTATGCATGCAATTTAATTCCATATGACTTCTAAGATCAACAGCTGAAAATTCTTCCCAACTCTTAAACACTCAAGGGTTTTATTCTTTGAATTCTCTTCTGGTTTTTACTAGAGGCTTATTTTTCAGAAATGAATGGTCTAATGCAGAATCTTCAAAATAAAGGAAAATATTTTAAGTGATTTTAGTATTTCTTTGGTGCAAAGCACATGATGACTGCAATTAATTTTTCTTATGTGTTCTTTCTGTGGATTTTATGTTTTCTTTTTTGTACCCATACTTCAATGCAACACTCTGTACTGTCAGAGAATAACAGAATTGTTTTGGTTGGAAAAGACCTTTAAAATCAAGTCCAACCATTAACCCAGAACTGCCAGGTCACCTCTGAGCCATGTCCCTAAGCACCTCATCCATATACCTTTTAAATACCTCCAGGGACAGTGACTCCATCACTTCCTCAGACAGAGTGTTCTGATGCTTCACAATCGTCTCTGTAAAGAAATTTTTCCTGATATCCAACCCAAACCTCCCCTGGCACAACCTGAGGCAATTTCCTCTCATCCTATCACTTGCTATTTGTGGCAATTAAGTGGGAGACACCTCACTATGATGTCCTTTCAGGTAGTTGTAAAGAGTGGTAAGGCTTCCCTTCAGCCTCCTTTTCTACAGGCTGAAAACCACCAATTTCTTGTGATGCTCCTCATAAGACTTGATCTCTAGACCCCTTCACCATTTTCATTACCCTTCTCTGGACCTACCTCAATGTCATTCTTGTAGTGAGGAGCCCAAGACTGGACACAGCATTCAAGGTGTGGCCTCACCACTGCCAAGTACAGGGGGTCAATTGTTTCCTTAATCCTGCTGGCCACAGTATTTCTGATACAAGCCAGGATGCTCTTGGCCACCTGGTCTGATACAAGCCAGTATGCTCTTGGCCACCTGGGCACACTGCTAGCTCATATTCATTTGGCTGTCAAATGCCACCCTCAGGTCCCTTTCTGCTGGGCAGCTTTCCAGCCACTCTTCCCCAAGCCTGTGCCATTGAATGGGGTTGTTGTGACCCAAGTGCAGGACCTGGCACTCGGCTTTGTTCAACCTCATACCATTGGCCTTGGTCCTTTGATCCAGCCTGTCCGTATCCCTCTGTAGAGCCTCCCGACCTTTAGGTAGATCAATGCTCTCACCTAACTTCCTATCATCTGCAAACTTACTGAGGGTGCATTTGGTCCCCTCATTCAGATCATTGATAAAGATATTAAAGATAACAGAACCCAATACTGATCCTCGGGGAACACCGCTTGTGACCAGTCACCAGCTGGATTTAACTTCATTCACCACCACTCTTTGGGCCTGGACATTCAAACAGGTTTTTTATCCAGTGAAATGAACACTCATCTAAGCCATGACCAGCCAGTTTCTCCAGGAGAATGCTGTGGAAAACAGTGTCAATGGCTTTACTAAAGTCTAGGTAAGCGGGTCACCTTGTCATAGAAGGGGATCAGGTTAGTCAAGCAGGATCTGCCTTTCATAAGTCCATACTGACTGGGCCTGATTACTTGGTTGTCCTGTGTGCGCCATGTGGTGAAAATCAAGATCATCTGCTCCATCACCTTCCCTGGCACCAAGGTCAGACTGACAGGGCTGTAATTCATCAGATCCTCCTTCCAGCTCTTCTTGTAGGTGGGTGTCACACTTGCCAACCTCCAGTCAACTGAGACCTCCCTGCTTATTCAGGACAGCTGATAAATGATGGAAAGTGCCTTAGTGAGCACTTCTGCCAGTTCTCTCAGTACCCTTAGGTGGATCTCATCCAGCCCCATAGACTTGTGCATATCTAAGTGGTGCAATAGGTCACTGAGCAATTCCCCTTGGATTATGGGGGCTTCATTCCGCTCCCTGTCCCTGTCTTCCAGCTCAAGGGGCTAGGCACTCAGAGAACAAGTGGTCTTCCTATTAAAGACTGAGGTGAAGAAGGCATTCTGTACCTCAGCCTTTTCCTCATCCTGGGTCATTACGTTTCCCTCCACATCCAGTAGAGGATGAAGAGTCTCCTTAGCCATCCTTTTTCTCTTAATGGATTTATAGAACCATTTTTTATTGTCTTTTAAGGCAGTGGCAAGATTAAGTTCTAGTTAGACTCTGGCTCTTCTAATTTTCTCCCTGCATAGCTTTACAAAATCCTTATAGTCTTCCTGAGGGACCTGCCTCGTCTTCCATAGGCCATAGACTTTCCTTTTCTTCCTGAGTTGCACTCAAAGTTCTCTGTTTAGCCCAGCTGGTCTTCTAGCTCACCTTCCGGCACATGGGGACAGCCCGCTCCTGTGCAGCTTTAGGAGTTCCTTCCTGAAAGATGTCCAGCCTTCCTGGACTCCTTTGCCCTTCAAGGCTGCTTCCCAAGGGATTCTGTCAACAATTCTCCTAAACAGGCCAAACTCTGCCATCCAGAAGTCCAAGGTGGCAGTACTGCTGACCTCCCTCCTTACTTCGCCATAGACTTTCCTTTTCTTCCTGAGTTGCACTCAAAGTTCTCTGTTTAGCCCAGCTGGTCTTCTAGCTCACCTTCCGGCACATGGGGACAGCCCGCTCCTGTGCAGCTTTAGGAGTTCCTTCCTGAAAGATGTCCAGCCTTCCTGGACTCCTTTGCCCTTCAAGGCTGCTTCCCAAGGGATTCTGTCAACAATTCTCCTAAACAGGCCAAACTCTGCCATCCAGAAGTCCAAGGTGGCAGTACTGCTGACCTCCCTCCTTACTTCCTTAAGAACTGAAAACGCTACCATTTCATGATCACTATGTCCAAGACAGCCTCAAACCTTCACATCATCCACAAGTCCTTCTCTGTTCATAAACAACAGGTCCATAGGGAGTCTCCCCTAGTTGGCTTCCTCACCAGCTGTGTCAAGAAGTTGTCCTCCAAACACTCCAGGAACCTCGTGTACTCTTTCCTCTCTGCTGTATTGGATTTCCAGCAGACATCTGTTGAGTTGAATTCTCCCACAGGAGCAAGTGTTAGTGATTGTGGGACTTCTCCCAGCTGCTTATAGAATATTTCTTCTACCTCTTCATCCTGGTTGGATGGTCTGTAACAAACTCCCACCATGATATCTGCCTTCATGGCCTTCCCCATTTTTTACCAATAAACACTCAATCCTATTGCCACAATCATTATGCTCAAGAAAATCAAAACACTCGCTAATATACAGGGCCACGCCACCACCTCTCTTTCCTGGCCTATCCCTTTGGAAGAGTTTAGAGCCATCTGTTGCTCTAAAGTGCTCTAAAGCGCTCCAGTTGTGTAAATCATCCCACCACATTTCTGTGGTGGAGACTACATCATAGTTTTCCTATTTTTCAATGGCTTCCAGCCCCTCCTGTTTGTTGCCCATGCTACATGCATTGCTCTAGATGCGCTTTAGTTGGGCTATCGATCTGGTCACATTTGGTGGGGGAAGAAGGCCTAATTCCTACTAAACCATTCCTAGGCACTACCATGAATCCTGGTTCATCAGTATCCCTTGTGTCTGTGTTATCGTTTGGCAATCTATCCCCTACCTTCACTGGTACGGCAGGCTGAAGCACCTTGCTAGCATAGCAACCTGCAAACACTGATGTGCTGCTCCCAGGCTTATCTCCAGTGAGCTTGGTTTCATCCCTTTCCCCCTTCAAAATAGATTACAGTTCTTTTGATGAGCTCTGACAACTCCTGCGCAAAGATCCTTTTCACGCTTTGAGACAGGTGTACCCCGTCTGTCAACAGCAGACCTGGTGTCGCGTAAACCAACCTGTGATCAAAAAACCCTTAGCCCTGATGGTGACACCAGACTTGGAGGCAGGTGTTGATCTGGTGGGTCTTCTTTCTTACCTGGAAAGTCGGTAATGGATAATAATATGAGGGCCATACCAGGGTAGAAAGCTTTCTCACCACATCCTTAACCTGGGCCCCAGGGAGGCAGCAGACTTCCCTGAGAAGTGGGTCAGGTCTCAGTATCAGGCCACCTGTCCCCATCAGAAGGGAGTTACCTGTTACAATGACCCATCTCTTTTTCTTTGTGGAAGCGGTTTTGACACAGGAGGTAATGCTATGTGTACTCTAGTTGGTATTTCTCAATGACTGCTTAATTAATTTTAAACTTAGAGTACTTCATCTTTCTTTTCTTACTTTTAGTATTCTCTGTATTCAGTCTGTAATACAGGACGATGTTATCATAAGGCAATAGGTGTCTACATTTCAGTCCAAGATCACTAATCCTGTAACACTTTCTTAAGAACTTTAACAGATATTGCAGCTTAACTAGCTGGGTGTGCTGGCCAGGTTAGTATTTATCTGCTGGCAATAATGCAGTGCAGTAGGCATGGTTTGTATTGCATGAATATTGATTAAGCATAAGTTTTGTCACTGTGGAGAGCCTGAACACTGCAATCTGTATGGCTGCGAGAAAGTAAAAGAGTGAACATATCAGAACTTCAGTACTCTTCAGGTAAGAACAAAGAGAAATAAAGTGAGTGTTTAAGGAAAAACAATGGGAGAAAGAGACTTTGGAAACTTAGGCCTGAATACACCCAATCTAACATTAAGCTCTTCCAGAAGATGTATAAATAGGATTGCAGCTGATTCAAGTTCCCT
>NW_010422723.1:4580-14240 GCF_000710305.1 Buceros rhinoceros silvestris | reverse complement strand
CTACACAGGAGATAGGGAGGGACCTCCAAGCGGTGATGTAGACTTGGAAGATATTTATTTCTCACCTGTGGTTAGACTGACAGTTTCCTAAACAGCACCTTAGCAAAGCTCTCAGATTTAGGTAGGAGGAACTGATGCCTCACAGGATATTTCATCAACATTTACAATGAGTAACTGAAGAAGAACTGAATGAGGGAAAATATTCATTGAAGTGGGAGAAAACAAAAAAAAACAACCCAAAAACCTCAACCTTCAGTCAGTAGGTGTTCACTGGATATTTAATCCAAAGACCAAATAAAAAAAGTTAATTTCATTCTCACCAGGTATTTCCTAATGAAAGCTTATCAACAAAAACATTTATCCTGTGCTGACTACATTGTTTTAGTTTTGCATTGGAATTTGGAAAGCGGCTGCATCAGATAAATCTAAAGGTTCTTAGGGAACGTTTAGTCCTTCTGAGCTGATCTTGGTTCAGTTCCTCTGAGTCAGGGTTTTTAAAAGGAAAAAGAAAGACAGTTATCTTTAAACCTGTAAAATGGCTGTAACTCATTTTCTGTAATTGTAGTTTTGATAAAAAATTTTTCTTCTGTCCTCCTGACGGAATTATTTTTACACATGGTTTTATTTTTAGAAGTGGCATTTCAGGACAAGGGGGCAAAATTCTCTTATGAAAAATTGCTCTTATTAAATAAAGCACTTGTTCTTGGATTGAAATACTTGAAAAAGTCACATCAGAGATTACTCTGTGTGTTTTTAAATGGCTGCTTTTTTTAATCTATCTATCTGTATAATAGTAGATTGACTATAAACTGCTACTGTTGGCTTTAGAATAGTTAGTACGGTGTAGCTAAGACCTGAGACTAACCTTCAGAGGCTCCTACTCCCACTGAATGTCCACCATATACAAATTAAATCTTTTTTATTACCAGGTACTCTGCCTTTGCTCAAAGCAAAATTATCACCATTTTAATTATTTACTGTTGTTATTGCAGTTCCGTAACAGGGATATAATTTCATTGTAGTAAGCATGTTAAGTGCTGGTATATGTACACATACATAAAACAAAGGTACAGTCCCTTCACAATCTAAATGCAATATAGAATTACTTTGATCTATAGCCATTGCTGTGTCTTTAAACAAATGTAGTCTCTCTTATATCTACAACAGTACATTTAGAAAATCCCCAATTATTATTTCATGAGAAGTCACGTTTTCATACCATTTGTATTTTTCTCACTAAGGTCTTGTCTGCTACCTCCTCCATGTTAGTTTATCTAAAGTGACAAACAGTTTAATGAGTGTTTTTAAATTATGGCTAGTGATGTGTACTCACATTTTCCTGTTGTATAAATGCTGATTTTTCTAATTTAATCTGTAAGTGTAGTTTGGCTTTTGTTTGTCAGACAGTGGATATATGGAGACTTTTGTATTTGCACAACATTTGTCACATGTAGCACACTTTTACATATATTTCAAATAATTGTTGATTTTCTGTTATTATTTCTGAAATAAGCAGATATGATTATAGATTGAGATAGTTATAGAGAGATATAACTCACACACGTACATATAATATTTTTAATACATATTCTAAAGAAATTTTTGCAAGTCAAAGAATCAAATTTACAAAAGTCTTATTATTTTCAGATTGGAGTCTTCATTGTTCACTGAGGTGTAAAACTTTCAGGAACAGAATCACAGAATGAGATAATGCTTGAGGTTGGAAGGGATCTCTGGAGGTCATTTGGTCCCATCCCTTTGCTCAAGCAGGGCCACCTAGAGAGGGTTGCCCAGTACCATATCCAGGCAGCTTCTCAATATCTCCAAGGATGGAGAAAGAAAGAAGTGTTTTCTGATGTTCATATAGCTCCTCCCATGTTCCAATCTGTGCCCATTGCCTCTGGTCCTGTCACTGAGCACCACTGCAAAGAGCCTTCTGCAGGTTTTGCACCCTCCCTTCAGGTCTTTATATACATTTGAGAGATGTATATCTTCCTAAAGGCCCCCTGAACTTTCTCTTCTCCAGGCTGAGGAGACTCAGTTCTATCAGCTTCTTCTCACAGAACAGGGATCCAGTCCCTTAATCACATTTGTGGCCCTTTTCTGGATTCTTTCCAGTATGTCCGTGTCTCTCTTTTACTGAGGAGCCCAGGTCTGAACAAAGGACTCCAAATATGGCCTCAGTCAGTGAGGTAGGATGTGTCCAGCTAGCTCTATGTGCATAATCAAGAAACTGTCTACAATGTTAATCTATACTGCAATAAGCATTCTACAACAGCTCACTGGGAACCCCCTTATTTATCCCATCATACTTCCTTAGGTCTGAAATAAGAATGCATTTATAAGCTAGTCACGCATTTCTGAGCTATAACTGGGTAATTATTTCTCAATAGTTCCATGCATAGACAAGCTCTAAATCCAAGAAGTACTTAGGTTTTTTGTTTTATTTTTTTATTAATATAGTTGAAACAATATAGCCATGACTGAATGTAATGAGCTGTAAAAAGGGCCTGAGAATCTAAAAGCTTTCCCTATGGATTCATGGATCCAAGCACTGATTGGATCTGTTTGTGTCTGATGTAGAAATAGATATGGAAAGCCATCAGGCAGCATGTGTCTCAGAGAGAGGAATCCTGGTCGTGTGAGAAAGCACTGAAACTGCGAGCAAGCAAACAGTTCCTGTTTGCTTCTACTTCACTTAGGAGAATAAGACTTTTTGTCCTCTCTGTGGAGGTAAATTGGATGGCACCAAAAAAGTACCTGACTGATAGCTGTTTCAGTTCACGATGGAAACTTAAAGTAAGACCTGAATGCTACCTGTCCAGGATCAACAATATGTAAGTGCATAACAATTAACCCAGTGTATTGCTTTAGTTGCAAAGGGTTGGAAAGACTCTTGAGAAGGAGAAACAAAGAGAGAACAGAGTATATGGTTACTGAGGCTTTTATGGAAAGAAAATAATCAGAGACATGGACATAAGTCTCAAACTAATAGGAGACTTCCCCAAACGACAGAAAATAATCAGCGTTAGGAAAAGATAGACAGATTTTAGACTATTAGGAAGTATTTCATGTGAAATGCTTTGGTTTTAAGGAAACAATTACCCTCCAGGACTCCCGTTCTTGGCAGGCCCCGGCTGCCCCGTGCCCGGGTCTGTGATGTCCGGAGGCAGAGCAGCGACTCTTTCATGGGCACCCCATTGCTGTGGGGAAGGAGCTTGCGTGCCCTTGTGAGGTTGAGAGCTGTGCTGCTAGTGGTGGCATGTGCCTCCGGTGGGGTCTCCCAAGCAAGACAGGTCTCCACTGAAGGGTCAGACAAAGTGTGTCCACGGGCAGGATGGGCTCACTAGCCTTCGGGCAGCCATCCTAGGAGAAGGACAACTCTGACTCCAAACCTGGGCAGATGGAGCTCGTTTAGCCCTGTAAGGCATCCATCATCTAAGAGAAGGATACTCTAACCAAAACTACAACCGGAGGACTTCGCTGTCACCGTCCAAGCTCTCTAGGCCCTGGCAGATGAACCTCAGGTGTAAAGGGTGGAGCCAGTTCCGCGCACGCTGCACCTCACCTAAAAAATCCACTGAGCAGGCCTGAAGGGTGCGCTCATCACTTGCAGTGAGCGTGGGAAAAGCCCTTCCCAGATCTTCGTTCGTGAAGCCAAGCCATGGTGATGATGATGATGAAGGAAACAATTAATTGTTTACCAAAATCTTGAATGCTTTGTACTGAGACCAGAGGACTGTCAGTGCTAGTGACATCACTCTCACAAGTATATAAAAGCTCCCCCTAGCTTGACTCCTGCAGGCATGACTTAAAGGCACTATCTAGACAAGTTTCCACTACTGTACATCTGTTGTTTCTGTTTGCCTGGCTGCCAAAATCAGGGAGCTGGTGGTACTGTACCCATTTGCCTCCATCTCCCATATGTGAAACTCCAAGTGTAGTCCTGGAAGGGAGGAAAGAAGAGGAAAAAGAAAAAGAAACATTATTTAAAACCCGATGTGAGGCTGAAAACCATCCAGGTTATACACTAAGATTTCAGCACATGAGTTCGAATGTAGCAAAAAGATCAGGAAGTTTCCAAGCTTAACCTTCATCAGTGGCAAAGACCCCCTCTTGGTTTATGATAATCTAACTGAAGACTTCTGATATCATTTGATGAGAACATGTAAACTCACTGATTGCTGACGCACAGGTTTATACTGGTTCTATTGTCAGGACTGGACATTAGCCTTCTATCTGACTTAATTTCCACCTGCTGCGGAAATCCACTTTAGCAGATCTCTCAGGAGATCATCTGTGGGCTCATTTCTCTTCTGTAAAACAAACCTTGGAGAGGGAAGAGTATTTAACCAAAGGGGCAGCAATATAAACCAATATCTGTGTCATTTTTACCTCCAAAAGCTTTATTTGTATAGCTGAACACGACTTTGATTCTGATTTAGGGATTACAATTACCACTTAATTTTGTCAAGATGCAGTGGTGATAACTGCATGGACTGCTACGTTTTCAGGTGAGTGAACACATTAAAGAATATTTATAAGAGGCATACTAGAATTCACTACAATATAAAGACAAACACATTTCAAAGTAACTTGTGACTACTGACACTTGCTTCCATTTAATTTTTATTAACTATCGCTTATTACCTGAGTCAAGAAAAATCAGTGCATTATTTTATCAAAATGTGGGCAGGTATTTTTCTAAACTGCTCCTCAAAGACACTTTAACCATCTTCTTCCATTGTTAAAGTACTCCAGGAAGTTATTAATGGGTACTGCAATATTGCACAGATGCCACAGTACAAAGTGACCAGAGGGAAAGGCACAACATTAAATGGAATTCATTGGAGTAGGTGAGGAGTGAGGGAAGAGAAACAGTCAAGGATAATTTTACTTAGACAAATGACTAGTATAAGACCTACAGCCAGGAAAACAAATGAGGAGGCTGAGAAAGAAACAAATGAGCAATAAAACAAAACCCACAGGGCAAAGCCATGCTTGTGGTGAAGGGAGCCAGCAGTGTATTTTAAAGGAACAACAGAAGAAGAATTTTGTGTACACTGTCACCTATAAGGTGGTATGAGGAAGCCTAGAAGTTTGTCTGCTGTTATGCAGGAATAACACTTTTCTTCCAATCCATATTAGGTCATAAAATTATCACTGAGCTTCTCATCAGTTACCAACTTTGAACTGTGAAGTGCAGTTTTCCAATAACGTATCTCCTAAATAATTCAGGAGTAATCTGATACCTCTATTTAAACCAACAGCAGTTGCACAAGTGATAGGATTACTGAGTCCTACTGCGTATAGAAAACAAAAAGATTACATGGAGCTGTTCTGAAAGATAGTTCATGCTGGAGTGATGGAAGAAAGAATAAGGTGTGGAGGCGATTATAAAGATGGTAAAACAAGGAACAACAGACACAAGATGTGGCTTGGAAGGTTTAGATGGAACGTTTGGAAAATATCAGCCTGGAAGAGTTGGGGAGCACAAGGAAAGATTACCCAGTGAAGCTCTGCTATTGCCATCCTTGGGATTGTGTAAGACTTGGCCAGTCTGGCCAAACACTGATCTGCTCTATTAGAGTGACAGTCCTGCTGTGACAGGCAGGCTGAATTAGATGACCTCTAGAGGTCTGTGATTGTCTACTTCTACAAAATCTTTTCCTTTGCGATAACTGCTGCTGCCACTGATGCAACACAGAATCTCCCAGTAAAATACAACGGCAAATCAAAGAAATGGTGGAACACAAAAAACACGCACAGCAGAATTTAAGGATGTTTACCTAACTCCCAGGGTTATTTTTTTTTTTTAACCATGTCATATAAACCTGAAGAGTGGGCATTTCAGGACCCCAAATAGTGCCCCAATCATAGTATTTCTTCTGTAAATAGAGTAAGCCACTAGCAGAGACCATACCTGTTTGTGCCTATCTCATTTCCTGAGGCAAGAGTGAAGAATTCAGCTCTTGTATCCTATTCATTTCTCCTGTCTTTTCTCTATGGTTAGAATACACTTCTTGGATTTCTTTCCGTGTTTCTTGCTGAGGATCCTGATTCTTTATTTCTAACATGCTGTCCTCCAAATAAACTAGAGCAGTAGCATTAGTCACCTCAGGACAAAGTGCTCTTGGATACAGCACATTGTTTTCTTCAACAGACAAGTAAAATGGATAGCTGAGACTGCTTCTGCTGTGGTTTTTAATGTCTCTGACCTCCTCCAGACTAATTGGAAAATAGCGCATAGGTAAAGCTCGAGATACGCTTTGTATAGACATTTAAAATAGTGCATTGCAAGTGCAAAACCACTGATTTTGAGAGGTGGGGGAGGGTGGGGTGTAATTGTTATGTATATGCTCTAAATATAAGATATAAGGCATTATCCCCCCAAAAAGTCCATATCAGAAAGACTATTTTTCCTTATTTTCTTTGTAGTGTTTCACAGTCTGAGCTGGGGCTACTGAAATCCTTCAGCAGTTTTTGTCAAATATCGCTCCTACTGGATTCTGTGGCAGATTATACAACACATGAGAAATTTCTTCACACAACTTCACTAACACTTACAAACCCTAGCAAATGCCACAAAACTTCCCTGTCTTCAGCAATATGCTCTAGATAACTGATTTTTTACTTTTGTATAGTCTTGACATTTTCATTCCCGCAGACTGCTCACTCTCTTTTTCCCTTAATTTCTTCATGAACCTCTAGAAAAATCCTCTCTCTTCACAGTGAAGGCAGGATTCATCTCACCTAACTTTGCCTAAAAGTTAGGTATCAAGTCTAAGCTAGTCATTAAGGCTGTAGTCTACAGCTGAGAAAAAGTGAGCAAGAGAGAGAGTGATTCATCCTACAAGCACTGGACAGCTATTTCAGGATGGCATGAAATTTCCTCTGAGAGTGCCTGCTTATTTCCTCCTCTGACTACATATGGTGCTGCTCACTCAGCTTTGGAAGAGATAGTGTTAGGTGCAGTGGGTCCTTTCCTTTTCTAGGCTGCTTAAGATGACTTCACACCACCAATTTCTGTGAAATGAATCTTGATTCGTGTGCAACAACAATATTTCAACAAAGGAGTTTGAGTTTCTGTTGATGTAAAGATGATTATTTTTTAGTATTCATATTACAGCAATATTTGGAGAACATCTTGTGTTTACTGTGAAAAATCAGTTAGTGATTCATTCAGCTTAAAACCTTAGAGACAAATCTGAAAGAAAACCTAGTTGTTTGTGTTTTTTTTTTTTTTAATTTTACATAAATTCTTCCTTTTCTGGTAAACATTGTGTAAGAATCACTTCTCAAGATGTTTGCTGCTAGATATTTGTATAAAAACAATATAGAGTGGAAAAAGCATAAAATTTATATTTTATAGAGATATCATGCCAAATTGGGTAAAAAGGACAGGGTCTATCTTTTGTTTTCTGTTTGAATCGTGCCTTATGTACTGTTTGATGTGTTTGACCTTTGCCTGGGGCTCACAGGTGCTGCCAACGAGGGCGGCATTGTCAGCAAAAAGCAGCTCACGAACAAGGTGATTTAGGGTCTTGGTGTGGGCCTTCAGCCGCCTTAGGTTGAACAGGCTCCCATCGGGACGATATCGGATATAAATGCCGTCTTGTTCGTCGAGGTCTGCCATGGCCCTTTTCAGTCATCAGCGCACTTGCAGTAAGTGTGAGTAAAACCCTTCCCAAATCTTCTTCCGCGAAGCCAAGCCATGATGATGATGATGATAGGTGCTGCCTCAGTGGGCATCTCCTTAAGATTGTTATCAGCTCTTCCATCAGTGACTCATAAAATCAACATGACATTAACATATATTTGGAAACACCCTCCCTTAACAGAAAAGCCTCAGATTCTCTTATCCCATTTTTAAATGAAAGTCTCCTATATCCTAAAGACCCTCTAAATCATGGCAACAATGTGTAATTTACAGGTCAGATAGAACGATTTTTTCTGTTCACTTTTTATAGTTTTTGCTTGAGGTTAAGTTTCAAGCCTCTGTAAAAGATTAGCAAGCATTAAAGCAGCTCCACACAAAGATCTAACAGTAATAAAAGAAATTTAGAAACATAGTTGTTTAGATATCATGAATAATAGGAGGATCTGAGCTAACACAGGCAGTGACAACACTCTGTCTTTGTCTTACACTCTGTCATTCTAAGTTGGAAAGTCGAATTAATTTTTTTGGGCAGAATGTTTTCTCTGAAAAAATACAGAACAGTAACTTTCAAATTAATATTTATTTATTTTCATTTGGCCAGGTTGTTTATTTCCAAAACATGGTTAAAAATTTTAAAATGTACAACATTGAGTGATTGTTTCTAAATATTGTTCTCTTTTGAATTTTCATTCAGTTATTGAAGTAACTGTATACAAGGATATGAATGGGGTAACAAAGTGGATCTTACTGGAATAAAATGCTTACTTCTTCCTGAAACACTTATTTTCTCTGTAATATGTTTTTTTTTTTATTTGGCCTAATTCAATTATATCAAATATTTTATATTCTCCAACTTTGTAAAATTATTCCAGGTTAAAGTATGCCCGTTATTCACTTAGAGTCACATACTATGATACCTGAAGGGGAGGGAAATCAGTCAGAGTCCAGTTAGTATCATTGTTGCGAGATATGACTCATCAGGTGTTTGCAAAGAGATGCAAATGAAATGTTTCTCCTGCTCTTACCAATTCCTGGACCAAATTCATTTTACCTAACAAATCTGTGTAAGTTCCATTGGTATACCTTGAATGCATAGTTCTACTGTGAGTTATACCAAGTGATTACACCAGGCATTGACTCACATGCATAAGGTAATCTCTTTACATCTTATGGAGTCCATTTTTCTATCTAGACACAACATAAATCCTTTCATAGATTGGTTATCCTTCCTTCTGAAGTCTCAGTATGGATTCATGCATTCAGTTTTGTCATGCAAAATACATGTGTACTGTACCAGAAATATTAAGATCTCCTGTTTAAATATGACAAAGAATATTTCTTCTCTTTATTTATCTTGCTAACAAGGAAATAATTTAGTTAAATGGAAAAGATAAATCAAAAAATGCCATAGTTCTTCCTTCTATAATGATTGTTAAGGGTCGAGGGACCGAGGTAACAACTCCTCGAATTCCTTAACGATTCCCTCTGTCTTACCAGAGACAGAAGGGGTTTAAAGGGAAAGGAAGAAATTCACACCTCAGTCTGTGTTCGGAAAAACTGAAACAAACTTTTAATACACAATAAAACCATACAGCTATACACTATTATATATATAGGCACAAACCGAGAAAAAGGAAGAAAAATGAAGAAGAGAGGGCTTAGACAACCAGAGTTCTGTAACAGTCTGTTCTTTTCAAGGTCAGCTCTTGGCAGGCAGCCAACAGTGAGGTAGCAGTGCGCGGCCTCGCTTCGCTCCGGCCTGGTCGGATCCCTCTCGCGCCGGGAAAAAAGGGGGGGGGGCGGAGAACACCCCGCTGCTCTCAGGCGGAGAAAACTCAGAGAAGCTCCCTGCACGAACAGCCGGGAGCTTTGGATATCTCACCCGATTCCAGACGAGTCTCACGGCAGTAATAGTTCACAGTCTGTGACCCTCGGCCATCCGGGGGTGCAGGCCCTCAGGTCTAGCCGGTCGGCAGGGCGGGCCCCGGTCGCTCCCCGGC
>NW_010422723.1:0-4128 GCF_000710305.1 Buceros rhinoceros silvestris | reverse complement strand
AGGTTTGTGGCAGTCCTCCCTGCGTGCAGCGAGTCCGGGAGCCCGAGAGAGATCCACCCCCGAGCTGCTGCTTTTAAAGGCTCCCGACGTAACGTTACGTTCACCTGACTCTCTCAACCAATTAAATGTGGAATTATTGTACTACATGGAATAATTCTATTTGTCCATCTCCCAAAACAAGGAAGCTTCAGCTCAAACCAGGACAATGACGATGACCATTGGCTTCTTTATTATTATTATTATTTGCATCATAGTGATAGTGAGAGAACATGAGATAGAAACTCACTAACTGGGAGTCCATGAAAATTAGCTGAGGTCTAGACAGATTGCTGTCCTTGATATTATTGTTCTATGGGTCTAAATAATTCTGGGAGACAGGTGAGTTTGCCCCAACAGGAAAGAAAAATAAATACCTTGTTCTCTGTACTTATTTTCGTTATATTATGTACAAATTCCCATAGGCTGGGTAGCAATGAAACTAGAAACTAGAGATGAAAAAGACTTAGTCCCATCTGAGCAATGCTCTCTGTGACAGACAAAAAAAGAAATACAGGTGAAAAAATTGGAAGCAATTTTTGATCTCTTTGCTAGAGGAAGAGCCGAACTATATATTTGCTGAGCTGGAGTAGGAGTCAAGTCATAGATGACAAAGAACTGCTTCTTCTAACAGTTTCTTCATAGCTGTAAGAAACTATTTTCTTCTATGCTGTAGCAATCAGATATTTTATATTTACCCTAGAATGTCTGTTCAAGGCAAGAAAAATCTTGTTTAATTTACTTCTCAGTTGGGCAAAGAGGAGGAAAATGTGTATTGCTAGTAGTGTTACAAAATGCAACTAAATTCATCAGTGTAAGTACCTACCTAGGAAAGATGCCACTTGAGATCCCCTTAAACAAAAATTACTGAAGAAACATTGGTGTCTTGGTAGCATTGTAATCTACAAGTAGTTAGAGCTAGGTTTATACCTATCTAACTGTTCTTCTGATAAATCCTTGCACATTGCCGCTAGGAGAGTTTCTCCATTGCTGGGATAGTCTCTGAAGAATTACTGTCTGTTTTGAAAACTCATACAGTGTTCTGTCAGTTTCCAAGAATTCTCAAAATTTGCAAATGAAAAAAGCTGTAAAATTCAGAACATGAAATTTGGACAATTATGTACTTAACATGCAAGGCATATTATGTTTCCTGTCATATTTTGGGCCCTTTGAAATGTCCCCTCTAGCAGATTATATCATCTGATGGGCAATTTACGTACATGTCTTGCCTGTCAAATTGCTTCCCTTAACTATAGACTTGGATGCGAGTAAGTAATGAATAATAGATGTAACGCCATTCAAAATCTGTCATGACGTACTGATGCTCTCACTTAAATCCTTCTGATCCTGGTGCCTCTCCCTGACTCACAGCTTCTGTTTTGCTGCAAAAAATACATCATTTAAATATGGGGAAGAAGGGAAAAGGAACTGTCTTGCATAATTCCTTGCTTCATCTCTTTCAATTGCTTGCTAGGGCTAAGTTCTGCTGTAAAAGTTGCCATTTTGTGGGTTACTAAAATATTGCATTATCTTTCCAGAGGCACAGTGCTCCCAATCACGTTGCTGCGGATTTCCCTGCCATTCTGAGTCACGACCACATTATGGAGGCATTTACAGCTTCTGCTAAGGGCTTCAGGACATAAAAGATGTATTCTGTGACCCCCGGTGTGTGTATGTAAGGATGCATGAGCTTTAGCGTGAATGAGTACCGCGTGGGAGATAAGTGAGCCGCTGTTACAGGGGATGTTAAGTGCAGCAGTCTCTGATAACAAACAGAGCATGCTGCGGTGGCTAGTGCAATGCAAGAGAACAGGGACATGGCCTTCCTATATGCTTTTTCCACCCGCTTGTTTTGACCAGCTAGGTCTAAAGACCAGGAATGGTGTGTGATTATTTAACAGGAAGAAACCAACCAAAAATCAATCAAAAAGACTTGTTTCTGTTTCTTCCCTTACTGCCTACACCAAGCTAGTAATCAGGCTTGCTTTTTTGGCTGGTGCTTTCAGGTTTGGTTTTTTTTTTCTTCTTCTTCACTGAGGCTGTCTGTAGTAAGTTTACTGTTCTGACACGACAGCATTAACATTTCACTAGTTTCGCTAAGAGTCAAAAAACCAATTTTGCATATGTCAGCAAAAACTCAAAATATGTCTTCCCTGTCTGTCTGAGACATGGGAAACATAATAGGGTCAGGTTGCATACTTTCTCTAAATCTTCTGCAGTTCATACTGAAAAGAATTCTCTTCTCTTACTGAACATTATAGACGTAATTCTGCTGCATCACTAAAGTTTTACTGAATCTGAGTTTCTGGGCATAAACTTAGGTAATGGAATCATGTGCTCCCTGCTCCCCCTCTCCTCCATGCCCCCCCCCACCCCTCCCCTCCACCCCTCACCCCCGTGGTCCCCTTTATTTCCCTTGAGACAACTCCTTCGACTTTTGAATGTACATGTGATATTCCTCTCCTTATGTTCTTTTTCTTCCAGTGTCTCCACCACCTGCCATCCTGACCCATCCCTTTACCACCTACAGTCTATCACCTACAGCATAACAGCTGCTTGCCATTCTTCTCAACGAAAGAAAAACTAACATCTCCTTTTTCTTACATGATAAATATACCATCACTTAAAATAACATTCATAATTGTTTATCCCCTGATATTTATCCCTTGATTCCTTTCCTGCAATCTGCATCCTGTCCTTGTGACAGTGTATTCTTTGATGACAGGGGAAATTTTGATTGAAAACATGCGCTTCAGCAAGCTTAGCTGAAGTTCGTTTAAAACCAAAGATATTCAGGATCCCTCCTGGGAAGCCTGGGACCACACTGAATTCTGGCAACCTTGATATCTGGTACCATCCTCTGTACTATGGCATAGAGATTTGCACACAAAAGCTAACTGCAGAAGTCATGCTGGCAGAGAAATAAACTTCTCAGTTTCCCCTTCATCCCTCTAAATGAAAGCTCTGTTTTCCTTAGCCTGAAGTGTCTTTGGCTCCTCATTCGAGCTAGGATACTCAAAACTATGCTTGAATAGCAGCACCTTTAGCGCAAGCTGCTTTGGGAACCAATAAACCAATTTCCCCTGCCCTTGATTGGTCTCTTGAGGAGCACAGCATGTTCCCAGCCATTTTCAGATGCCAAAACTGTCATGACAAAGGCAATTAATATGGTAACAAGAGAGTTAGCATCCAAAACACTGTTTCCTGAGGGGCTTGTCACATAAGCTGCAGAAAACATTAGAAACAGTTACAATCTGCATTTCTTTCCCCAAACGCAAACTTCTACGAACCCTTGTAATTGCCCACATCTCATGTATTTGCAGTCAGGCAAAGATCACAAGCCTGATTGAGTGAGATGCAGAATATATTGCTAGTCTCGGTAACACAGACCAGTAAAGACTGCCTTGTTGAAGGAATAAAGGCAATGAACAAATCAATCT
Source organism: Buceros rhinoceros silvestris (assembly GCF_000710305.1). Taxonomy (NCBI): domain Eukaryota; kingdom Metazoa; phylum Chordata; class Aves; order Bucerotiformes; family Bucerotidae; genus Buceros; species Buceros rhinoceros. The sequence goes on along the minus strand of NW_010422723.1, from coordinate 652 downwards.
GGCAATGGAAAAACGTGTATTTCCCAAATGAGTATCTTATCTGTATGTTGCTGGGAGAAGTGTAGCCAAACTGGATGTCCACACACAGTTCAGACACAATCAAGGAGACTCTGATTATTGTATTATGGTGACTGTTGGCTTTTTCATTAGACTATGGTGTAAATAAGTTGTTAAATACATTGGTTCAGCTTCTCAGCTGCACCCATATACAGCGGACACAGGTGGTAACACATAAAGAACCTATTACTGTATAACAGTCCTGGGCCTGATCCCAGACTTAATTTTGTGAGTCTAATTCCAAAGGGCCATTATATTCAAAGGGCTCACTGTAACACAGCAGCATTCTAAACCGTGCCACTATAATCCAATCAGTATTGCAAAAGAAATGGCATATTTCCATTTCATATTCTCTCTCCTCAAGAGAATCTTCATCTGCTTTGTTAAATAGATTTTATTGCCCATTTATGATACTAAAGCAGCACAAAGACTGAGATCAAGAATCTGGCCCACTTCTGTGTCTAACTTAGCTGTGTGACTTAATGAAAACAGAGAATAATGTAAGCAATATTTCATGGTGCAGGATAGAATAGATTTGCCTTTGAATCCACATAGGTGTCTGAGGCTTTAACAATTAGATAATTATAAATATATA
>NW_010422722.1:32852-35220 GCF_000710305.1 Buceros rhinoceros silvestris | reverse complement strand
CAGTGACTGACGGCGGTCGCAGGGCTGCAGTAAGGTCATCCTGGTGTTCTTGCCTGTGCTTGCCTTCTGCAGCTCAGCAGAAGTCCGTGTTAGGCAATGGCTGAGCAGGACTGTGGTCAGAACTAATTTTCTTACTAAATATGGAAAAGCAGTTTTGAAAACTCCTTCCTCTAACTTCAAGGACCCACTGGACTCGTAACCCGTTGGAAATAGTGATTTGGGGTACAGGGTGGCCATAGGCCAGGCATGGCTGTCCAAGTCTGTCTCATCATTCTGCCTGCCATCACAGCCTCGGGATGAGCAGATAGGATTACATGTAAAATGTGAGAAATGGGTCGTTAATTCGTGTCACTAAGAAGGATAATTAGGGGAAGCAGGGGCCCATGTATGGAATTTGGTGTTTTGCTAAAAACTGCCAGATCTGCAAAGAAAGGCTGAGACAACGAAAGCCTGAAACAACAAGGATGGAGTTAAAGATCTTATCTGCCACCACCATGAAGCCCATCTGCCACCACCATAAAGATCGATGACATCCTTTAACTACCATAAATTTCGCCTATGACTGTGAAATTCAGATCACATCCTTTGACTACCATAAATTTCGCCTATAGCTGTCAAGGCCGGATGACATCCCTCAACTACTATAAACATCACAACAACACTGCGGTGAGATTGGTGTCGTAAATTCCCAGAAGGAGAGGCCTGTAAATACAGACTAAAAATCCGACTACATTTGTGCGTAACGGTGGGGTCTTACTCACATGCGCACCCAGCGCTGCTTGCTTTTGCCTTATGCGAACCTTTTAATAAACCAAATCAAAGAGAATTCACGATGTATGTGTGAATCAATGCGGCATTTATAACATAAAAGGAACCCTGTCTCAATTTAATATTAGATAAAGTGAAGCGTCCCTGTACCGTAACAACTTCTTGTTGACTGTATCAGCAGCACTGTGAAAGGTACTGTGCTTGGGGCTGTAAAGTCTTAGAGAAAAGCTAATGCAGGAGGAGCCGAGTCTGTTACACGCGTTCGCTCAGCTTCCTTCCATTTATCCTTCTAGGTACTGAAGTACCGGACTCGGTGTCAAGAGTTGGAGCAGCAGCTGGAAGCAGGAGGGGTGAGTGTGCAGGTCACTAACTAAAGATCGTGTGTGTAGCATTTCTTACCACAGACAAAAACCAGTTCCCCAAAGCAATGGCAGAGGAAAACAAGGTTTTGCTGCCTGCGGGTTTGAAGAAGTGCTGTAAGTTTGCCTGTCAGTGTTTTGTCCACTTGCCACCGCTTAGTCCCAGAAATGCCAGTCCAGAAAAGCCCATCAAGAAGGACTTTAGTTTTGTGACAGTGCTTCATTGCTGGAGTAACAGTTTGTCCTAGGTCTCAGGAGAGGGCTAGAATATTACATTGTATGGCTGTCTCTGAAAAAGAATTGAAGTGCAGCATTGTGTAAGGCAAGAGGGCTGGTGTTCGACATACAGAGCTGTCTCTGTGCTTTTCTTTCTGCTTCACAGCTGAAGTAAACCGAGGAAATGAGGTGGGAGAATAGGAGATTGTTCCCAGGCTGCAAGTCTAAGTGAGCACTCACAGTAATGAGCTGAGGATAGCTAGCTCTGAGAGTGGGACAGTGGGAGACTGAGAAGAGCTACTCCCATCCCCTCCCTTCCACTCCTTAGTCATGCCTGGAAGAAGCCACGAGCTCCTGAGATACCCAGCAATGGAGGGGAAGGGGATGGAAGCTAACGGTAGCGAAGGGAACACAAGAATCTGATCAAACATTTTCTTTCTTCTTAAGGGATCCCTTCGAGGCAAGTGGGAAGCCACAGAAGACCACAGCCTGGAGAAAGCTCTGCTTCAGGTGGAAGAGGAGCAGCAAAGGTGCAAGGACAAGGAAGAAGTGTTCCCTCATACTTGGTATCCTGGATGCTCATGGAAGTGAGGGAAAACCTGTCTGTGCTACCTGGTCTCCCTAAGGGCAGCAGTTGCTAAGCTGCCTTGGAAGGAGAAAGGACCACAGTCGCTCCTCTGTGTTGCAGTACTAGTGTCGTGTGCTGAATGGCTGTTTTGAGCAGGGGGTGGGGGTGGGATGTTCTGGGTGACCTCCAGAGGTCCCTTTCCAGCCTACGTTGTTCTCTGGTTCAGTAGGTGAGCTATTCAGCAGAGCCCGGTTTAAATATGTTGCAAGCTAAGGTGGGAGGAGCCCAGCTCCTGTTTTAGTAGAGAAACTGAGCTTTGTGCTTGTTCTCAGGGCAGCAGTTCTTGAAATTTTGTTCATTAAACATTTCCTGGGCAGGGTATTAGTCTGTGGCCCTACAGTCATTAACCTGCCGTGACCTTCCAGTTCTCCATTGAAAGTTTCCTATAAAGCTGTTT
>NW_010422722.1:26336-32754 GCF_000710305.1 Buceros rhinoceros silvestris | reverse complement strand
CCCTACACGTAAGACGCTGCCTTTGTGTTGTGCAGTTTATTGTAAGACCCCCCACAAGGTGGGGTCTTACACAGCGTGTAGGACAAGGACAGGGGAGAGGCTTAACAAGAAGGGCAGGGCAGTGGTGGGTACAACATTGCAAGGGAAAAGGACGTGGGAACTTGGAGAGTAGAGGAAGAGAGGTGGTCAGAACAACGATGTGGAAAGATGATTTATCCAGTGATCCGACAGCACAAAGGGGAGGCAAGACGTTCACTGAGCATCATCAAAGTTGGAGAGAAAGGTGGAACTGAAACTGTAGATGGAAAATGAAGGCTCAAAGCAAGGAGAAGCAAATGAGTTTGCCGTCAGAGAGATCTTAGTCCTAGAAAGCACTGTTACTGTCTCAGTTTGACAACAAAGCCGGTGTTGAAGGAGTTGGAAAATCTTGACAGCGCTGCTTGTGGATAGCAGCTGTTCAGCGACGTCCTTGCTGTTTCTCCCTTTCCCAGGTGTGAGAATCTGGCAGAAGTGAACTCTCTCTTGCGGGAGCACCTAGGTAAAGCAAATGAGGTTAATTCAGCCCTCAAAGAAGATGTTGGAAAACTGACGGCAGATTGGATGAGGGCCCGGGAGGAGCTGGAATTGAAGGAGAGTGAATGGTGCAATGAGCGTGAGGTAAGGCTGGGCTGCGGGAATTTCAGGCATGATGCCGGAGTGGAATGAGAATGTGTTTTATTTCTGGCATAGAGAACTGCTGTGTGAAGGTTGTGGCTACAAGGAGGAGGTTTTGGTTTTGACTGGCAGAAGACAAGGGTGTGAGATGGAGGAGTGTCAGCAAATTGTGGTGGTGGAAGATGCCCACCGCTGTGAGCGTGCTGCTCGGTCTTAAAGGCAAAGGCCTGCTGATACTGGATGCTGTAGGGCAGTCGCACATGAACGCTGGTGTTTTTAGTAGTTGGTAAATCTCTGTCCACAGCAGTGGTGACCAGAGAGGTCTGTGTGTTTTCAGATTCAGAGTAGCCATCAGAAGAACGGACAGACCTCCCTTACCACCAGCCTGCTGTAAGCAAATCTGACCCCGGTCCTGGAGGGGCTTGTTTTTGCCTTCCTCCACCAAGACTGTTAAACACCTGTGCAAGGCAAGATGATGAATCATGATCAGTTTGCTTTGCTGATATTCACTTCTTCAGGAGAAGTGTGGATGTTCCCTTCTTGGAAGTCAGCTGGCAGGTCTGCTGAGGAGGCTACTGTGGTGCCTCTTCGGTCCTTGAGGGACCTGTTGGAATTGCTATTGAAGGAGACCTGGTGATGGTGGTTGTACCAGCTCTTGTCCAAACGACGTGTTCAGTGACAGCGAAGGCTGAATTGGCATTTCTTTTTGTCTTTGCATGTTTAGCTTTATGACAGCTACGTAAGGGGTGAACATAACCGTCTACTCAGCCTGTGGTGTCAGGTAGTAACCTTCCGCCGTCATTTCCTGGAGATGAAGACTGCCACTGACCGGTGAGTAGAAGTCAAGGCTTGATCTCCTGCAGAAAAAGCTTCCCTTCCAGGCTGCGTTTTGAGCCTTGTTTCCAGTTTAGTTGTGACTTAGAGGTGATTTCTCCTTTTGCAGTCTGAAGCGATGCCATTAAAGGATGCTTTAGTCTCGTTTCAGAATAATTTTGTTTGATGCTGGTTTTCAGATAAAACCAAGGGGCTTGGGCTATGAGCCATGCAGAGACCCTGAACAGAGGAACGTTACTATGGGGATGACTGGGCATGTTAACACAGCCATGGGCATATGTGGGCACGTTGGAGAAATCTCACTACAGCTATGCGTGCAGTGTGTAAGCAGTCCCGTTTACACAGTGATTAAAATCTGCCTCACTGAGTTTCTTTTCCCACTGCTGTTGATCATTCAGGAATATATATTTTTTTCTTCTCATTACCAGATACATTTATTCTGGTCAGTTTGCATCCACTTACTCCCGTACCAACATTGCTGAGAGAAAGACTAGCTTCTCTAGCTAGTCTAGCTTCTCTAGCTAGTCTAGCTTCTCTAGCTAGTCTAGCTTCTCTAGCTTCTTACTGCTTTTATCCAATTTGTTTTCCTTGTTTTGATACCTCCTTTTTATGATTGTTTTTTTCATTTTGGGCTCTCTGAGGTTCTTCTCTCACAGTTGCCTTCTACACAAACAAAAATCGCATAGCCTTGATAGTACATTCTTGTGGTGTTAGCAGCCCTTTCAGACTCTGGGTTACTGTCAGCCATTTACCTTATTTGATTATAAGCCTTCTGTAATATGTAAAGTATTCCTGACCTACTATTTAAACTTTGTGGGGTTTGTGGTTTTATACATTCTAGGCTTATTCTTGCACCACCTTCCTGAAATATTTATTATATAGATATTGCCATGAGCCTCTTAGCAATCCAAGTGTTGATAGTAATTGGTTGCTTAAGGCTGGTCCTGTAGGTGTAAGCTGGGGACCTTGGTAAAATTCCTTACCTCTCTTAATAATAATTCGAGTATGTTAGTAAGGTAGAGCAGGAGCAACAATTAATAAAATTAGAGGACCTCGAAGCCTTCTGGCTGTGCCATGCATTTCTTCTTATCTCTGTGGAGAAAACAGACTCATTCCTCAACTATCCAGTAGACTCATGGCTCAACTGCCGAGATGTGCTTCCCCCTGCAGTGCTATAGGTGAGGGGAGGAGTGGCTGGAAAGCTTCCTGGGGGGAAAGGACCTGGGGGTGCTGGTCGACAGCCGATTGGACATGAGCCAGCAGCGTGCCCAGGTGGCCAAGCAGGCCAATGGCATCTTGGCTTGTACCAGCATTGGCGTGGCCAGCAGGAGTAGGGCAGGCACTGGTGAGGCCACATCTTGAGTCCTGTGTGCAGTTTTGGGCCCCTCACTTCAAGAAGGACATTGAGGTGCTGGACCATGTCCAGAGAAGAGCAACAAAGCTGATGAAGGGTCTGGAGCTCAAGTCTTAGGAGTGTCCAAGGGACCTTTAGTCTGGAGGAAAGGAGGCTGAGGAGCCTTATGACTCTCAACAGCTCCCTGACAGGAGTCAGGGTTGGTGCAGGTTGGTCTCTTCTCCCAAGTAACAAGTGATAGAGTGCAGGGAAACGGCCTCAAGCCGAACCAGGGGAGATTTATTTTGGATGTTAGGAAGAATTTCTTTGCGGGAGGAGTTGTGAAGCATGGGAACAGGCTCCCAGGGAGGTGGTGGAGTCCCCATCCCTGGAGATATTTAAAAGACGTGTGGATGCGGTGCTGAGGGACATGGTTTAGTGGTGACCTGGCGGTGCAGGGGGAACGTTGGCCTCAGTGATCATAAAGACCTCTGCCAACCCTTCAGTGTCCAAATCCCGAAGTGTCAGATGAATGATTTGTCCCCACAAAGATACTGTCCTTCCTGCCAGTTTTTACTGTTGCACAGTTACGTGCTTCAGAAGTCAGACAGCTCATCAAGATAACAATGTGAACATTATCTCTTCATTCCTCTTCAGAGATTTGTCAGAGCTGAAGGCAGAGCAGATGAGGCTTTCTGGATCTATACTTGTAAGCTGCTCCCGCCTAAACTCCAGTGTACAGCTCAGGGAGTCTGTCGCTCTGGGTAGGTCTGTCCTGAATGATCAGGCACAGCGGCAAGCGGAACAGGAAATAAGCCAGAAGACGTGGGAAGTGATGTGCTTAAAGGTCCAGGAGGACCTGGAGAAGAAGAAACTCCAAGACAGGTGAATGTGTTTTAAACCATGCTGTTACCAAATGATCTTTTGTGGCTGCTTCCTGGATTCACGGATGGGCTGCTTTCGCATTTAGAACGCACCCATTGTGCACAGCCTCAGCTCTGTCCCTAGTCAAACTACTGCCTTCAGCAGAAGAGACAGGGTGTGAATCTGACTGACAGAAGCTCTTTTGAATACGACAAGATTGGAAAAGGGCTTGCTTGTTACAGTGTTTTTCCTATTAACTGATTCTTGGTGAGAAATGGAGAGCTCTTTCTTGTACAGCCCTTTTTTCTACCCAGGGCTGTGCTAAAAGAGTTGGGAGGAATTTGCACAGAACCATCACATGCAATGCAGCACCTCTGTACTGACGATTCCTTGCCAGACTGAGTGCTGTAGGCCTTGGGGCTAAAAGTGCCGTTTTGCAACATCAAGCATGTTAACCTGCAGAGGTGAATGCTGTCTTTGCTGTATTTTCTGGGTTGAACTTTCTCTCCTGTGCTTCGTGGAGCTGCTTAGCTCTTTAACAGGTGATGGTGTGCAATGCTTTTGGAATGGCATGTGGACCTTCTCTTCTTAGGGTAATGGAGCTCTCAGCCTTGCTTGCACAGTCTCAGAAGCAGCATGAGGAGAAGGAGAAGACCATGAAAGCACTTAATGACACTGTGGAGATTCTAGTATGTTTTACCTTTATCTGGGAGATAGCCCAGTGTTTGCTCTCCAGCTTTAGCACAAGGAGGTGTAGCTTCCTCAAGAGAACAAGTGGTAAAGATCCTACCTGTATGGTAACATCAGACATACTGCCAAAACAGTCCTTTCGTGTTCGGCATGTGTGGAGTCAGTCCAGCTTCAGGCAGCGGCAGGGGAGCTGCAGACAATTCAGATGTCTTTCTCAGGGAGATTGCACCAATACTGCTCTACCTGTGACTTTAAGTCTCTAGGAAGTTCCTTGGAATTGACAGCTTCATAGCAGTCTATGAAAATGGCTATTGGTCTTTCTCTTCTTAATTTTAGCAAAGAAGAAATGGAATAGGTATGGGAAAGAATATACTGGAATCACTAGGGCTGAGGCTTATTGGCAGGAGAATGCTACTGAGGATGGGAATGCTACAGAGGGGAGCAGCTCTGCCCTGCCCACTGTTTCCTCATTCTGTTCTCAGGAAGCAAGTCGGTTAGAGAAAGAATATGAAGCTTCATTGTCTAAAAGTACCAGAGAAGAGAATCTTTCCCTCCGAAAGCTGATAAAAGATATAACTGAGGTGAGTACAGAGTTGCACGTGCCTGTCAATTTGATTTAAAAGGACTTGAGGAAGGCAACAGACTAGCCCAGGGACTAGATAGATATATGTTATATACTGTCCATGCTACTGGCTGTTCAATTTTTATTCCATTTTTTGACATAAAACCTGTTATAACTTCTGAGTTGGCTGTCCTGTGACACTTCACCTGAGTCTCTAGAAGTTTCAGTACCTTTGCCTTCGCTGTCCCACTAAGGTCCCTCTTGGAGTGTGCTTCCTGAGTTGACAATGTGTATTCTACTACTGCTAGGTGTATTCTACTATTACTATGTGTCATAGTTGGCTATTTGTATCCCAGTGTTGCTTGGAGGCTTCTCCCACCCCCCTTGAGCAATGACTCTGTTGTTCTTCACGTTTTTATAAAAGGTCACCGACTCAGTTCATGCATTGGTCGACTGCTCCTTCACTCTGCATTCACTGATCATTATTATCTCCTCAGAACTGCAACTGGTCTAAGTCTTTAGGGGTAACTTTAACTTACTCCTAAAATTCACTTATGGAGCGGAGTTTAATCATCAGATCTTTTACACAGCCTCTCACAAAGTCAGTTCTTTCCCCTTACGTAGTAATTTGCAGCCTCTTGTGCTACTGCTTCGAGTAATTATAAACATTAGATTTTTCATTGCTGTTTCCTAGTATTCATCAGCTTCCTACTTCCTTGGGCAGCGTTAATGTTTTCTTTCAGTGCTTTTTCCAGTGTTGATCTGGTCCTCAATTATGTGGCTCTAAGAAGCTGAAGAAGACCAGAGTCATTCCTGAGAGCTTCAAGAAACTGAGCGTTTGGGCAGCCTCCAGCCACTTCACACTTGTTTCTTCTCATTTTTAGTAACTGTGTTCAGAAATCCCTGAAGTACCTGTGGCCACAGGGCCAAACTTCTTTGGTGACAAAGAAATGAGAGAACTGAGTTTTATTGACTCTAGGATGAAGTGGGGGGGAAAAGGAGAAATAAATAAAGAAAACCAAGCAGAATTAGCAAAGAGTAACAGCTTGATATGGGCTTTCAGGTGGTGTTAGATGACAGTGACAGCACAGTCAGAAGTGTCTGCACTGACGCTTCCCAGCATGCAGAGTCTTGCAACATCCTCTCTTGTGGGAGTTCTGTGGATGCAGAGCACACCTTCGTATTGATTCAGGAAGCACTGGCGAGGAAGCGAGGAGCAACACAGGTGAGAATTTCTGCCTGTCTTCACCACTGGCCACAGGCTTGAAACCTTTCTGTTTACTTAGCCAGTTTCTTTCTAGCCTTCTCACTCTTGGTACCCCATTGCCTAGCCAGTCTCACCAGCACTGTTTTCTGCTGCTTTTTTGTCCTTGATCTCCACCCTCTCATCACAGTTTTTGCCTTCAGGTGAGCTGTCTTTCTGCTTGCTTCTTCTCCCAGCCATCTGGAGCCATATTCCCTGCTCATTATTGCTTGGTTTT
>NW_010422722.1:22989-26236 GCF_000710305.1 Buceros rhinoceros silvestris | reverse complement strand
CTTTCCCTGCCCATTTCTTAAAGGTCCTAAAAGAAGAGCTTTCTGCCAGGCAGGACACTATTGATTTCCTGCTGCATCAGCACAGAGAGCAGGAGGAGAAGTGCCAGAAGCTGCAGCAAAGACTTGAACAACTGGAGGAGGAATGCAAGATGTCCAGCAGCCACCAGCAGCATCTCCAGTCTCTGATAGAAGCACTCAGAAGGTGAGTGTCTCCTCCTTCTCCTGCATTCTAGAGGCAATCTGCTTCCAGTTCTTGGAGTTCAGAGGTGTTCTGGGCAAAGAATTCACCTGCCCTGCCACGTGCATGCCTCTGTTTGCCACTGCTTGTCATGCTCTACTGCAAACCCTAAGGCTGTCTTCAAGATGCAGAGCGATGTTGGGATACAAGACGCCTCCCTCTTGACACGCTGCTTCTCTGAATTCTGTTCTTTGGCTGCCCTTTCCTAGGTACTGCTTCTCACCAAATGAAGGCAATAGCCTGCCTTCCTTTCTCTTTCCCCCTTCAGTTACCTTGTGAGGGTAAGAGTATCTGCTTTGCCGTGCTCTCCACAAATCCATCATGGAATGATGAAAATGGGATCTGTGACTCTTCAGATCTCTTAGGTCTTCTAACTGAGCCTTGTCTCTGCAGTGACTGTGCAAATCTTGGGAAAACCAGGGGAGAGCTACAGCAACAGCTTGAAGTAACAGAGCAAGAAGTCTCACTTCTGCGTCAAAGTAACAGAGAATTGCAGCTGAAGGAGGATTCAGCCCAGAGTGAGAAGGTGGAGCAGCAACAGACAATGGAGAGAACACGTCGTGACCAGGAGCTCCTGTGAGTATTACAGCTTTCTGCGGGCAGGGGTGGGCATTGCTGGATTTTGGAGGCCCACCATAAAGAATTAATTTCACTGCTCGTCATTTGTAGTGTAGAAGGGTGGAGGGAGCATGTAGGCAGGTCTGGCTACCTGCTGACATACAGCATAGCTGCCCCCTTGAACTTTCTTTATGACTCTTTAAAAAACTCATATCAAGCCTGACCAGAGTAGCTGATGACAGGCATAAACTGAAACAGAGAGGTTCGGGTTCAGGCTGGGTTTAAGGAGAACAAAAAATTTAGCCATGAAGGCAAACGTGCAGCAGAACAGGTGGCTCAGAGACGTTGTGCAGGTTCCATCTGTGGCCATTTGGAAGACCTGGATTTGGGTAGGGCCTTGAGCCTGGACTGATCTTATAGCTGACCCCAGCTGCTTTGAGCTGAAGATGGACTAGAGGCCTCCCGGGGTCCCTGCTAGCCTGAACCATCTGAGGTCCTGTGATTACTGAACTGGAAATTCCCGCACATCTCCCTAAATACATTGCAGGCTCTTTCATCCTTTTACTGCTGAAGGCAAGACTAATCGTGGGAATATTAATCTGGATGTAAAAATGCTGTCTCACCCAAAGGAGAACTTTGGAAAGTCTTGTATCTAATGTATCAAAACAGAGGGAGAGAACTAAGAGGCAGGAAGCTGTTGAGAGCACCTGAACTTTGTGGAAACATTTCATGATTTGTGGAAGCTTGTTTTGCTTTCTCAGTGACAAGAGTTTCACCTATAGCAAAGACAAAGAGTGGTGCAGCTCTAGTCAGGAAACTCCGTCATTCTTTGGGTGGAAATATAAAGTTGTTGGAAATCATTCAAACTGCCATATCTGGGACATTGTATGTACTCTTGGTTTTGGAACTGAGAATGTTTTTACATTAAAAAAGTTATTTGTCTTTCCCTTCTCACAGAATGAAGGACTTAGCTGCACTTGAAGGAAAACATTCATTATTACAGAGTGAGTTGGTAGCTGCGAGAGAGACAGTGGAGGAGCTGCAGCTTCAGAGGGATCTGCTGAAGCAAGAGAAACATGAACTTACCGTGGCACTGGAGAAGGTATGGTCACCTTATTCTTAGGCAGCAGTTGTGGGAGAGGGAGTTCAGATAGCTCAAGACCACCACAGATAATGCTCTTTCTGGCAGTAGAAGACAGGGAAAATGCTCTCCTTGGAAAACGGTGATCAGACCACACAGGCTCTTTGGGGTAGTGGGTGCCCGCTACCAGCAGACCTGCTGCTTTTTGAGAGCGCTGAACTGGGAGCATGTCAGAGATACAAAAGGGAATCTGGAATGGCTGCTTGAAGTTAGGGATTTTCCTGTCTCTGTTACCACGTTGTTCTTTTGTCTCTTCAGGCAGAGCAGTCCGTTGCAGAGTTGACAGGATCTCGGAATACGCTGAGTGCTGAAATAGCTGATCTACGTGTTGCCACAGCGAAGATGAGCAGTATCAATGAAGCTCTGGCACTGGATAAAGTACAACTGAACAAGCTTTTGCTGCAGGTGAGCAGAGCTGCCAAAGCTGTTGCCAGGTGTTCATCTCCAGCTGCTGCTTCTCAGACTTCTTGCTTTTAGACAGTGTGACTGACTCAGTATGGAAATGTTGGTTTTCCTGTCCAAGCCAAACTCCTGCAGAATGAATTGTACTGTGATTCTGTGATTGTAGCTGGAGCAAGAGAGTGAAGTTCTCTCATGTAAAGTGGATGAGATGGAGAGAGCAAGGATCTCTGACCAGGAGAAGCTGAGCCTGTGTGAGAGAACCAATGAAGAGCTCGGCGCAGAGAAAGCCCACCTGGAGCAGCTGCTGAAGAATGCAGAGGAGCAGCAGGAGGGGCTGCAGGTAGAGCTGAGGGTGCTGGCAGAGGAGAAGGCAGACACCCAAGAGAAACTCAGAGAGGTGAGACCAAAAGCCTGGAACTTTCTGGGTGAGGTTTTGGTTGCTTGGCTCAGTGAGGCTGTTGTCTGCTGTATTCTGCAGCGGTTTTGTAAAGGAGACATTTGGTAGTGCTGAAGGTCAGAAGGCTTTGTTTAGTTCTTTTAGGAAACATTTGATGGTTTTCAGAGCTGTTCTGCAATTCTCTGAGTTGTCTTCTGCTGCTACAGATTCTTTTAATCCATCTGTCTGTGTTGACCCCTTTCTTAGCTTTTGATAAGCTACAGAGAGATGATTGTGTTGTCCATGAATCTGAGTGAGGTGACTACTCTCACACATGGCAGAACAAACTATATAGCTCTGAGTCTTTTTTCTGAGGTTTTTTGCTGTGAAGAAAGAAACTTTCAGAACTTCATTTCTTTGAGCCTGGAGAGTGGGCCGAAGCTGCAAGTCACTGTCTGCTGGAAATGACATCCTGAAATTGCTGAAATTGTATTTGAAGATGTATGTGCAGCTTTGTGGCTGGAAAGGGGGG
>NW_010422722.1:17440-22782 GCF_000710305.1 Buceros rhinoceros silvestris | reverse complement strand
ATGTATGGTCGGCTTTGTGGCTGGAAAGGGGGGAAAGGCCCTGGGGGTGCGGGTCGACAGCCGATTGGACATGAGCCAGCGGCGTGCCCAGGTGGCCAAGCAGGATAATGGCATCCGGGCTTGTACCAGCACTGGTGTGGCCAGCAGGAGCAGGGCGGGGATTGTCCCCCTGTGCTGGGCACTGGTGAGGCCACACCTTGAGTCCTATGTGCAGTTTGGGGCCCCTCATTTCAAGAAGGGCATTGAGGTGCTGGACCATGTCCAGAGAAGAGCAACAAAGCTGATGAAGGGTCTGGAGCTCAAGTCTTAGGAGTGTCTAAGGGACCTTTAGTCTGGAGGAAAGGAGGCTGAGGAGCCTTACGACTCTCAACAGCTCCCTGACAGGAGTCAGGGTTGGTGCTGGTTGGTCTCTTCTCCCAAGTAACAAGTGATAGGGTGCAGGGAAAGGGCCTCAAGCCGAACCAGGGGAGATTTATTTTGGATGTTAGGAAGAATTTCTTTGCAGGAGGAGTTGTGAAGCATGGGAACAGGCTCCCAGGAAGGTGGTGGAGTCCCTATCCCTGGAGATATTTAAAAGACATGTGGATGCGGTGCTGAGGGACATGGTTTAGTGGTGACTTGGCAGTGCAGGGGGAACGTTGGCCTCAGTGATCATAAAGATCTCTGCCAACCCTTCAGTATCCAGATCCCGAGGTGTCAGATGAATGATTTGCCCCGACAAAGATGTGGTGTTGAGGGACATAGTTTAGTGGACTTGGCAGCATTAGGTTTACGGTTGGACTCAATGATCTTAAAAGTATTTTTCAACCTAAAATATTCTGTGATTCTGTGGGTTGTTAGAGCCTCTTCAGGCTTTGAGGAGGAAGATGAGAAATATAGACTCTGATAGAATTTTAGTTTGCGAGATGGCAGTTCTAGAGATGCAGTATTTTTGCATGAAAATAAGTAGTCTGGGGTATTAATGTTCGTTGTGCAGGAGCTGTCTCGTTCCAGGCAACTCAGGAGAGCCTTACTTAACTTTCTAGTTAACAGTCCCAGTGCCTTTAGCAGCCCAAGGTGTTGCTGTGGTGTACAGCAGATGTGTACCAGCTTTCAGCCCAAAGGAGCTCTTGCTCCTCTAGCGGATTCAGAAGTGGCACTGACTGGCTCTGCACAGAACTCCAGAGAAAGGGCTCTGACTGTATTTTGTCCCACTTTCAGGTTTACCGGCAGCAGGAGTCTGCTAGCAGCAGTCTGGAGCAGTTGCGCCAGGAGTCCTCTCGCCAAGGGCATGCACTGGCCAAGGTGTCCAAAGAGAAGGAATTCCTGGTGCATGAGAAGGCTGCCCTAGAGGTGCGACTGGCAGCCATGGAGCGGGACAGACAAGGCCTTTCAGAGCAGCTGGCAGAGGCCAGGTAAAGGCGGGGAGGAGACCCTGACATCTGGAATGATAAAGGTGGTGATCGTTGCACAAGGATCGATTGCATGCTGTGTGCTCTTCAGCTGTTTTCACCTTCCGTAGGCAGAAAATGGAAGAATCTCTAGAAAAAAAATCCAAACAAAACAGTACAGCATGATTTGAATGTTCTTTTTCTGACAGCTAAAGCTAACAAAGCTTTCCTGAGCCTCAGGCTGGCGTTTATGCCTCCTTGCATATCCCTCAGTGAAGTCCGCAGGAAGCCAGTGTAATTCATCAGGATCTGGTACCTTGGCTCTGCACTGAGGAATAATTAAAGCACGCAGATGTTTACTGAAACCTGCAGCTTCTCTCTGGTTTTGGTTTCTTGTTCTTTCCTTATAAGCAGTTTGACATGGGATCTTCAGAATTCAAGGCTATTACGTAAGGAGCGGTGTCGTACTCGCAACATCCTTAGGGCCTTCTGTTTCTAAGCTAACTCTTGTTACCTGTGGTGCAGGACCAGCAGCAGGGAAATCTCTTTTGAGTTCTCACAGTCTTTGGGAGTTCTCCCCCATCACTGACGTCTGGGACCGGTACTCCTTCCCACATGCTGTTTAGAGACATCTGGGAGAAGTTACACAGGGAAGGATCAGGATTCTGTGCTTCTGCTGTATTAGGTTTCTAAGATCAAATGTGACGGTGACAAGTTCTGCTTTAAAAAATAAAAAAAAGGAAAAAAGTACCAAGATGTTTGTCCTCCTCTTAGGTGTTTTTAGAAGACTCCTGAACTTGCAGAGCTGTACAAATGATGTTTTAGAGATTGTTTGGCATTGCTTCTCGACTTTCACATGTTACCACTGCAGGGTATGTTGTTAGCAAGGCTGATAAACACCGTTTTCAATCAGTCTGTTTCTTGTGACCTGCTACTTCTGAGTTCCAACTTCTCTTACTTGATCAATCTGAATTATGTTTGGTCAATTATCAGGGTGTTATTAAACTAATAAATGTTCAGCTCCTTTTGTTATTTTCTTTTAAAGGGATTTTTTTTAAAAAAAAAGAGATAAATTAGTTATGAAGAACCTTTGGCAACAGATAACAGAAAATCGGCCACTATTCTTGCCAGATGTTGTTCTGGAGAGCCTTTTGTTGTCACAAATAGATAGAGTTTGGACTCTCTGTTTTCTGTTCTGCTTTAGAGACTGACATCTATTTATCCTTAAAATGGAGCATATTTACTTCAGTCTGCCAGAGACTGGCGTAATCAGAAATGTGCTTGTTCTACTTCTTGAATACACCGTCTGTTGTCCATGAAAGTAGTGAAATCCTGCTGTTGTGGATTTTACTGTTGTACCACTCGGGTGCCCCTTTGCCCTGGAGGATGCTATCCTGCCTGCACCCCTGTACCCGCGAGGCGGTGCTCTGCGTTGTGGCAACGTGGCGTGCAGGACGCTGCGGTAGGCCAGGGGGTTCTTGTTTCTGAATCCTGTGTGTTGTACGCAGCATCTGGTTGAAGTCTGTGGATGTAACGATTGGCCTCTGCAGTGCCACAGCTTGCATTTTAGAGAGCAACAAGTCGTTTGGGCTACTGACTCCTTAGTTAGCAACGCTGAAATAAAGGTACCAAGTTCTCATCTTGAACTTCCGACAGCTTAAACTGAAGGATGCCTGTCTCTCAGATAGTTCTCGTCAGATAAAATCTAGTTCTGATTTCTTACAAATGCTACTACAAGCATGAGATTTTACTGTTTCCTCTGATGTATTTTTTAGTCCCTTTGAAATACAGGGAGTCTGGAAAATGATCTCCCTATACCCACACTTTGAACAGCATTCAAAAGTCAGCCAGGGAAATACCCTTATTCTGTCCCA
Organism: Buceros rhinoceros silvestris; assembly: GCF_000710305.1. Taxonomy (NCBI): domain Eukaryota; kingdom Metazoa; phylum Chordata; class Aves; order Bucerotiformes; family Bucerotidae; genus Buceros; species Buceros rhinoceros. The sequence goes on along the minus strand of NW_010422722.1, from coordinate 19,538 downwards.
CGCAGAGCAATGTGGAAGCGCTGATTAGCCAAGGGCTGCGAGTAGAGGCTGGGCTTGTGCTTGCTTTGTGGGCACAGCTACCCGTGTGTCATAGATCCGACAATTTAAGCTTTGCCTATTGAGATCAAATTTGGCTGGGCTTTCTGTGTTGTGCGAGGTCGTAAGTAAAGCCTGGGCATTCCGTGGCAGGGGCCTGCCTTGTGGGTTTAAATGGCAGAACTGTGCTTTCTGTAGACAAGTTTCCGTGCAACCTATTCTCCATACTCGGGGGTAGGGATCTTGAACCAGTTCTTACTAGAGTAACTCTCTGTGGGTGTCAGGAGCAAGAAACTAATTTCTCTTCATATTTGTAACTTGCAGGTCAGTGAAGGAGACCCTGGAATCCAGCCTGTTTGAGGCTCAGCAGCATTTATCTCAGCTGGAGATTGCCAGGAGTCAGCTTGAAATCCAACTTCACACAGTCACGCAGGCGAAGGAGGTGATACAAGGTGAGAACCTCATGTGCTTTGTTTCTGGTGATCCCTCTACCTAGGGAAGGTGGTAGAAAAATAGCTCTCTGTCCGCAGTGCTTCTGAGGTGTAAAGGAGATGGAGGCAGATCCCTCCCACACTGAAATTCAAATGGCTTAAGGTCAGTGAAGTCAGCACCACTGCTGGTGCAGGCACCGAATCTTGCCACTTGTGTTGCAGGGGAAGTGAAGTGCCTTCAGTGGGAGCTGGAAGCAGAGAGAACTCTCCTGAAGCAAGAGCGGGAAAGCATGGCGCAACAGCTCCTGCAGACAGAACAACAGTGCGACAGTACCCTCAGACTTCGGCAAACTGATCATGAAGTGGAAATAAACAAGCTCCTGCGAGACCTGGTAGGGAACACTATGCTTTTGAATTCTACAAGCAGGCTTTGTGGGCTGGCTGGAGAAGAAGAATAGCCTGAGCGTGTGAATTGGCAGCGACCGTCTGTCATAGGCCACGCACATGTTGCTAGGCCAGGCAGCAGAGCCAGTGGCTCGTGCGTGACGGCACATGAGGACCCACAGGACTGTGCTGGCACAGTAGAGGCAGCCACAGGTTCAGGGTGGGCGTAAGATGAGTTCAGCAGAAGATGGGGATGGTGGTCCCCATCCAAAGCGTGGCAGTAAAGGGGCAGGATCCTGGCAGGCTCCTGTTTACCGTGGTAGACTCCTGACATTCCTGCCAGCTCCAGTTGTTTGTTCGTTTCGTTCTGCCTTTTCACAGTTGACAGAGGTGTTGTCTTTGGGCTTAAAGGACATGGAACAGGCCCCTCGTTTGTGGTACTTCAGTTGGTGGCCTGTGTTGTGTCTAGGGTGTTGGGCACTGGCCTCTTGCTCGCTCTGCAGTCCATCTGCACCTTTTCATTGGTGAGAACGGAGTTCAGCTTTGAAAACAGAGACTGAGAGTAGAGAGAAATCCTGAGCTGAGAGGTGGTAGGAAACAGGCAGCCATCAGAGAGGGGAAAATATCTTCTCCTTTGCTTCCACCTGCTGACCTTCCCTTTGAGTTTCTTGATAGGACATGATTTATGGAGGGCACAAAGCCACTACTGCGCACTGTTCAAGTGGATTGTGGGAAGGAGGAAGCTTTGCAATTTTTTGAGAAGCTTGGCTGGGACTCCCATCTTGAAGTCTTTTCTCCCCCTCATGAGGCAAGCGAGCGGGAAGCGCACCGTTCAGAGCTGCAGGAGATGCTGGAGCAATGGGAAAAAGAGAAGGCGGACACAGCAGAGGAGCACGAGGAGAAGCTGTTTGGTATGAAGCAGAAAGTTGCTGATATGCAAGCTCAACAAGAAGAGGAACGAATTAGAATTGAAAATGCCAAGCAAGAGGTAAAGACTGAGAAAGGAGAATTTGTGTGGTTTTTGGGGAGATTACTGGATATAGGGCTGTGTCGAGCCCTGCATGTATTCTGTGTTGAATTTGGTGAGGTGAAAGGTGAGCAGGGATATCTTTGGGACTAGGAATGAGACCTGTCATAGGAAGCCAGGCAGAAATGTCATGATTCACTTTAGATTTTCATGCTCTATTGTATTTTTTTTTTTGACCTAATAGAACTGTGAAGGTACTCTGAACAGTCCTCTTACGATG
>NW_010422722.1:9987-17380 GCF_000710305.1 Buceros rhinoceros silvestris | reverse complement strand
CCGATGTTTACTTGATAGATGTTTATAGCTTTAACCCCATTAAAGACCAGACTGAGTTTATAGGACTGAATCCTCATGAGGATGGTTTTTTTCTTGGGGGGGGGAGGGGGACAGCAGGATTGTTGACAAAAGTCTTTTTAGAAATTGCTCTGAGATATTTCTGAGCAGTAATACAGAGGTGTCTTCTGGGCTGTGTTCTCAGTCTCTTGCTGATAAGCTATTTTTGTGCCCAGATCTCCTGTGCCAAAGGAACGCTGTCGTATACTGAGTGTCCTCCTTGTGCCCTACCCAAAATCCTCTTTATGCAGACTGGCTAGGGACAGCAGTACCCCCAGCTTGTCTACGGGGCAGTGCTCCGAGATGATAGTGTGTCCCCTTCACCAAAGTCTACTGAATACCTTAAGACTGAAGTAATTTTCGCCAATCCCGTTCAGAATACATGAGTTTTCTGAAGGAGCTGATAGCTTCAAGCCCTCTGGCAGCATTGCATTTGCTCTGCTGCTATCTAGGTACAGTAGTCACTATTGAAAGACAAATAGGACATGGCAGAAGACAAGGGATACCCTCACCAGCAAGGTGAGACGCTTGAGAAATGCTGCACGTTTTCCTGTTGGTTGACTAAGGGTTTGTTGAGAAATGCCACACGTTTCCCTGTTGGATGACTAAGACTTAGTTGAAGATTCAGTCACCATGGTTGAACTGTGTTTATACTGCCAATCTCTCTCAGGAAGGTGCGTGTCCAAGTGGGCAGGTAGTGACCTAGGAGACCAGCAGTGTAGTGCTTTGAGAACACGTGAGCCCATCAGTCTTTGCATCTTGCCACACAAGTTTTGTATGGGAAGTTTAAATCCATCTCCTCTTCATGTCTTTGCAGATCCTGTTAGAAAAGGAGTGTGAGAAGAATGCCTTATTAGAGACGCTACTCCAAACTCAGGAAGAGCTAAGAGAAACCTGCCAGCAGCTAGAGCAGCTCAGGCAGGAGGCGGAAGAGCAGCAAGAGAACAAGCAGGTCAGTCTGATTAGTAGGGTAGGTTGAAGGAACAGCCATTGGCAACTGGACATAAGCTGAGAGCCAGGTAACAGAGTGAAGGGCACTAACGAGGACATAAACCATAAGTCCTGGGACTGAGCCTCGTAAGCTCCAGAGATCAACATCAGGAAGGAAGGATTACAATGAAAGTTGAGTTGTGTAGAAAAGCAGAAGGAAGTGGCTGAATGGATGTGATTTTGAGGAAAAAAGCTGGACCTGATGGCGGATCCCAGTAGCTTGCTCTCCATTTGTGTTTACAGAACATCACCGAAAAGCTGCAGGCGGAGCTGCAGGAGACTCAGAGTAAGATCAAGGCAATGGAGGATAGGCACAAGGAAGAAATCCAAACCGTCAAAGAGGAAATGAGTATCTGTCTTCAGCAGAGGGATGCTCTACAAAAACAGGTGACTGAAACAGCCACAGCTACTCCAGCCATCAAAGTGAGGGGGGCTCTCCACATCTTGCCTTTGCACTGCAGAGCAGGCTGGTGGGGTGGTCCCTCCGACCGTCACCAGACTGTGACCTCCGTCTCAGCTGGTCTGAAGGAGACTTACTGGCCAGCTGAATCTCCATCGCTGACCTGCACGGATAGGCTAGTCCTTTTGCCTGTTTGCCAGTAATCATCAGAATGGATTTCTGCTGGGCTGTTACTGCTAGCCTTGCTTTTTAAGGTGGTTTCTCAGATGAACATGGTGACACAGTTAAATTTTTAAGCAAGTTGCCTGTATCTGTTGTGAATCTGGTACTCTCATGATAGCGTGCAATTTAAAGCTTTTTTCCCCCTTTCCTCACCATACACGATGTGGCTGACAGTGACAAGCCGTAGACACTGACTGCTTTGTTATGTTTTACTTGAGGTGGAAGATTTGACATCTCAGCTAGTAGCCTCTGAAGAGTCCCAGCAAGTGATGGGCCGCAAAGCTCAGCAAGATCTGAGTGAAGCACAGGAACTGTCAAGGCAGAAGGTGCTGGAGATTGCGCACCTCCAGAAGATCTTGGAGGAGGAAAGGAGTCAATGGGAGGAGGTAGAACGTCAGAATAAGGAGCTGCAAGTGTGTCTTCAGTCCTTGGAGGAGGAGAAGAGTCGATGGGAGGAAGTGGAACTTCACAACGCAGAATTTCAGGCTTCATTGAAGATCCTAGAGAGTGAAAAAGCCAGGTAAATGAAAGCCTGTGAGACTCTCCATTCTGTTTAATGGATTCCCTCTTCCAGATCTTCACATGCAGAAGTGGCTCTGGCAGCATTTCCTAAAAATGAGCGTTCTGAACTATCATTGCAGATATGTTTCATTCTCTTGATATTGCGTTTAATGAGGTGGTTTTTTTTTTTTAATCCTTCAATTACAGTTTTTATGAAGACAATGGCTTTTGGAGTAGTCCTTTCCTTAGAAGGAGGTGTGCTTTTGTTAGGTCAGCGTGTTAATACTGTTAAATAGGGTTTCAAACCTGAAAAACACCAAAGGAGGCAGGACAAGCTGCAGTATAGTGAGCTAGGTAGATCTGTCAGCTCCATCCTGGGTCCAGTAAACATTTGGGACCTGTATCAATCTTCCGTCCTGATCCCTTTGGCTGGCAGAAGCCATGTTAAAATCATGATTTTGAACTAAGCCAGATTACCCTCTGAGGCACCTAAGAAACAAGAAGGTTTCTTGTCATCTCTTTCCTCATTCCTCAGAAAATCCCAAGAGGTGTCTAGAGGGGCTTGAGCAGGGTCTCTGCCAGCCTCAGGAGTTACAGATGTTACTGACTGTCCGGGGAATGCAAGGAAGAAGAGAAAGGGTAGGCAGGCTGCGTCACCACCAGGTCCTGCCAGTCTTCAATGCGTATCTTCACTGAAGAAGAGAAATAAAAGGCAGTGCACTCTTGCTTCCCCTATGAGGGATCCTGCATCTTATATAAGGATCTGAGTATTTCCTCCAGGCCGACATTGCCACTTCTGGTGTCAGCCCTTGTTTCTCTAGCTGAAAGTAATATGTCTTATGAAACGCCCTGTTGTGGTTTAACCAGAGCCAGCAATCATTCAGCCACTTAGTCATGCTGCCCCCACAGTGCGATGGGGAGGAGAATCGAGGAAAAAAACCCTCAAACTTGTGGGTTGAGATAAGAACAGTTTAATAACTTAAATCAATATGATGATGATAATAATAACACTAATGATTATGATGAAAATGAATATATGACTAAAATAAATCAATATGATGATGATAATAAGACTTATGATTATGGTGAAAATGAATATATCAGAAAGAGAGAGAAATAAAACCCAAGAAAACACAAGTGGTGCACAGTGCAGTCTGTCACCACCCACTGACTGATGCCCAGCCGGTCCCCGAGCAGCAGTTGGCCCCTCCCAGACAACTCTCCCCAATTTGTATACTGGACCTGACATCATATGATAGGGAATATTCCTTTGCCCAGTTTGGGTCAACCATCCTGGCTGGGTCCCCTCTCAAACTCTTGGGCCTCTTCCCTAATGTCTTCATTTCAAGAATTTGTTATGCTTATATTCACATTCCTGTCTCAAAGATAGGGCACTTAGCCCGCAGGTCACCTTTCTTCAGAGGAAACAAGCACACTGGGTACGTGCTCGGGTGTGATTGCCAGCCTGGCTCAGGACTGAACAGCCAGCCTCATTGTTTAGACGAACCTCAGCAGAGGCGGTTTTCCCCTTGGTGGTCTTTGTTAAATGTCATACCATGTAGTAAGGAGTTGAGTGCTCTGTCTTTCAGGCTGATTCTGTCTCTGGAAGAGAAGGAACTGAACCTCAGAACCCTGGAAGAAAATAACCTTGCCCAGCACAACGAGGTATCTCAGCTTCTTTCTGCTGTTCACCAGCCCAGAAGCTCCATTCAGAGCACAGAAGCGAAATACCAGAGATCAACAGCCAAGTAACCTATGCAGTAGTGACCTTCCCCAGGGACACAGATTGCCACCATCAGCTTGTGTGCCCCAACTTGTTTCCCTTCCCAACAACATACACTCGTTCTGTATTTTGCCCAGAGGCTTTGCAGGTTGCGGTCAAGCCCGGATCTGCTGTCTGCTCGTGTTATCCTGTTCTGTCATGGTTCACAGCAGTAAATGTCTGACAAGAAACAGGAGACTCCTCTGGAGCTTCTCAGTATCTCTGTTCGAAATGCTGTCCCTGGGTGGCGGTTCTACCGCTGCTGGGCACCGAGCAATCTGGGGAAGCAGAAGTGGTTATCGCAGAGTGCGGAAGGCAATTCCATCTCAGCCGGTTCATCTGGCATTCTGGAGATGCACCATAAAGGATGCTGGTTGTTTCCCCTTTACTTTACTCCCAAGCATCCCTGGCAGCCCCACTCTGCGTGCAGGGCTGCTTGATCTGCCCTCTCACCCTGCCAGCCACCCACTCTCACCTCTCATACACGTGTGCACGTACAGAAAGCTTCATTTCTGAGGCTGGAGAGCATGAAAGCCTGACTTTCCTTTGGGGATGGGGAAAGTTCTTTTTGGCCCCTTAGCCTCCACGTACCTGTTTCTAGCTTATTTTGCTCAGTTGGAGTCCTTCGCTTTGTGCCTTCTGTTTCCAGCATGTTTTTTGCTTGAAGTAATTTTTCCTTCATTCCTTCCTCTACTTCCTGTTCTGCTGCCTCAGTCGCAGCACTGTCCTGAGGCTCTGTGCATCTGTGTTACAGATCCGGTCACTGCGGGAAGCAGTGCTGGAGAAGGAGGCTGGCCTGGCAACTCGAGAGAAGCAGTTGCTGCAGGATCTGGAGGAGTCCCGAACCGGTGAACGGTGCTTGAGGGACTCTTTGCGCGTGCTGGAGGCTGAGACGTCTGAACTGCGTTCAAGGCTGAGTAGCTCAGAGAACAGAACAAAGGCGTTGGCCACAGAGTGTCAGCAGGCTGACAGTGCCCACCGGGAAGCCCGATCACAGCTGGACAAACTGTGCTTGGTTCTCCACCGCACGATCTGTGACAGCAGAGACTTAGTCACTTCGAGTTCAGGCAAGTGGTAAACGGGGTTAACGGGTCTGTAGAGCACCTGTAGGAGAGCAGATGGAGGAGGGTGGTAAGGTCAGGTTGTAATCCTGATGCCATACTCATCCTTTCAGTTTAGGCTGTCTCAAGCCGTGGGAGGCCTCAAAAGCCTGACATCCCTGCAGAGAGATAAGTCCATGTTTGTATGTGGAGAAAGAACCAACATCAAAACGAAATAGAGCCCAAGTGCTGCCAAGTCATAGGGCACGTGCATTCTTCCCTGGGGCAGTGCTGACATTAGTGGTCATCAAAATAACGTTAGCCTGTGACACACGTCTTGCCGTAATGTGAGCTCTAGGACAAAGTCAAAGGCACTGCCACCTCTCCTGTGTAGGAAGAGGCCTTGTTTCTTGGAGACCCTTCAAGTAAAGCTTGACACAGAATGGCTTCTCTTTTCAGAACAGGGTCATTTCTGGGAAAGGACTGTTTCTCAGGCCGGGGACCTCCCTGCGGAGCTCACAGTGGACAGAGTGGCAGCAGCCCTACAAGACCTGCATCAGCACCTGAAGCAGACTCAACAAGATCTGGTAATGTGTGTTTAATGCTCCCAGAAATTCTGTCCCTCTGGTGGACTGAACTAACAAGAGGAGTGCCAAAGCTGGACTGCTTCCTGCCATGGGAAGAAAGGAGAACAGTGATGACATCAACCATTATTGTCCAACCGCCCCCTCCTGTCTTGGCTCTTTCTGCCACAGCTTAGTGTTTGTACCTCTTTGTCTCCTGCCAGCAGTGGCTCTGTGGGGTGATGCTTTTGTTCTTACCTCTTCCAGAAGGATGCAAGAAAGAAGATGCAGGACTTGGAGCTGGAGCTGAGCAAGAGGCAAGCGGAGAGGGACCATTTCAGCGCCCTCAGTCAAGAGCTGCAAAATCAACTGACTCAAAGTCAGGAAGGTACAGCTTCTCCTTTCCACTACTGACCCCATCCTGTCTCAGCAGTGGGGATCTCTGATACCGTGCAGAGGAAAAGTGCAGTGCCTGGAGATGGGAAGAGGAGAAAAACAACAAGCATGAGACATTTCTATAGAACTACCAGTGAAAGCTTTTCATAGAGAAAGATCCAGTGGCTGGCAGTGTATCTAGCTGTGCTACCGGTGATAATGTGCAGAGGTGGTGTCTTCCGGGTCACATGTCACTGCCAAGTAGGTGTAGCTTGATGCCTCCTCACAACATCCTTTTCCACATGCCCTTTAAAAGCACCAAGCTGCCAAAAGCCGTGTCTTTACTGACTTCCTTTTCCTCTTACAGGGCAGATTCAGGAAGCATTAGTTTGTTGTTAAGCTCCTGTGTTACTGCATCCCTTCTGCTGCTGCTTTCCTACTTCTGTGGTACCTTCGTGCTTCCGCATCCCTCTGACCTGTTTCCACGCTGGTTCTCATTTGGTGTCTGAGCTCAGCCATAGCAAACGCAAGTTCTTACTTCTCTAGCCACTTGTTACTTGTGCCTTTGGTAACGTGTTTGGTTTATCTATAAGCTGGTTTTCACATGTACCTAGTCACCTCTTCCTCTGATTTCCACGATGTCCCAGAGCCTCCAGGGCTATTGGCCTCTCTATACTGTAGCTCGACAAGCATCCCTGCTCCTTTCTCTGTCTCTGTTTTCCCACTCTCCACATCAGAATTGCTTTTTCATCTCATTGGCTTGTTTTCCTTGTCTCAGACTACTGGAACAGGGAGGTGTGGGCACTGCTTACTGCCTTCCCCATAAGCTGTTGCCTGCTCACGTAGTGCCTTCACCTGTTCGGTATTTCTTTATGTTCCCTCCCTGAAATGAAACTGCCGATCATTCCTCAGGCTCTATACAAGGGAGTTTTCAAGGCCTTAGCTCATCACTTTTTCTGGAATACCTGTAGTTTTTATTACATTTGCTGCATGTGATAACTTGAAATTCTGCCATTGGATGGATGCTGCTTGTCCCGCTGGTCAGCCCTGCTTTAGCTCCTGTCAGTTTAGTCTGTTACTTTGGTTTTAGTTCCTGTCTGTCTGTAGTCCTTCTTGCTTCAGGTCTTGGTACTGGTGTGATGCTCAGTAGTTCTTGCCTTGCTGTTGTCCTAGGATCACTGAATAGTTCCTTTCTTCCTTTTCCTGCCAGTGCTCAACGTATTCCCGTCGCAGTCTTTTGGACAAATGCCAGAGTGCATCTTTAAGCACAACATTGATGTCTGTTCTTTCCTCTAACATCTCTTCAGTCTTCCTGGTCAATTATCTGTGTCACAGTCAGTCTTCACTTTTGCGGCTTCTTTGTTTTCCTGCAGGACACTAGATCTGACCCACACCTTCTGTCTCTGTCCTTGTTTCATCGGTGTTGGTTCTAACTGCTTCGAGCACTGGGGGTGATGTGCGGCCATGACCTTAGCCCTGGCTC
>NW_010422722.1:1379-9901 GCF_000710305.1 Buceros rhinoceros silvestris | reverse complement strand
GGAAGAGCAAACGCATTTTCATGTTCTTCTGAACCTTGCCACTTTGATTCTTTGTTTTTCTCTGGCTGGAAGTTTCCTTTATTTATGTCTGCTTTGAAAGTCCCTGTAGGCTTAGGGCCTGGACAAGCTGACAAGAAAATGATGTTTTCTCTAGGATGCAAATCGGTTTTGTTGTGGTTTGCTTTTCAACTTCTCCTTTGTGTTTACTGCTGCAGAGACTCGGATGGCAGAACGCGAGAACTCTCTACAAGCTGCCTTGCAGGAAGTAGCTGCTGCTCTAAAGGAGGAGGCTATGACTCCACATCAAGAAGTGGCATCCTTGGAAAGGGAACTCGAGAGCACTGAGGAGCCAAGAAAGGATGTCCTGGTGAGGCTGGCAGATGCCACGAAGGGCTATTTCTTAAATACTTTTTGGCCTTCTGTTAATAATTCTAAGGAGCGACATTTTCCAGTGGAGAGCTGGTTTGGGGCAGTGGTGTTGTACAGGTTCACTCCAAATCTGGGAAGACAGAGAGTACACAAATGCTGACCAAGTTTCCCTCATTTCCCCCTTCCTTCTACTCATCATTCCTGGTTTCCTGCCAGGCCACGTAGCTAAGTTAGCAGGGTCATCACCTTGGGTAAGACAAAACAGTCCAGAAAGGAGACTGATACCACAAACGATGTGGAGAGACCACTGCAGGAGCAGAAGAGTATGATTTATACCAGTCTTGGTTTATCTTTTCCAATTGCGTTCTTTTGAATAAGCAGGAAAAGGCGCTGTAGTCATACAAAACTCACTTATGAGTCAGAGTGTTTATTTTCCTCAATTCGCAAGATTTCCGCCCTTGAAGCCTAAGTCAAAGCGATTTTCAAACTTATCTCTATTTACTTTGCATGGTTTGGGCAATTATTTTTGTTCAAATCCATATTTAGATTTCTAAATATCTGGATGAGAAAAAGGGAGTGAGAAGACAAAGTTTGCTAATAATGAAAAGCCAGCCAACATTGCCCATCTGAGAGCAGACAGAGAGGGAAAAATAGAGAAATTTGAGAAAGAAAAGTGCTGATGCAAATTATTACATGTACGCCTGCGAGGGGAAAACTAGTTCTGATTTCAAACACCGAAGGACAGACTGCAGTCTGATGATTACTCCTTCAAGAGGGCACGGTTGGGGTTCTGGAGGATGTTACCATGAAAACTGCACAGTAGAGGTTAAAAAAAAAAATCAAACTAAAACCGGTAAATGAAGTGTTCTTTTTTCCTTTCCTATCAGAGAGAACATCATCATGTCACTGCCTAAGTCATGCTTAGACTGAACTTTAAATCCTGATAGCAGTTCTAGCAGCCCTTCACCAAAATAACACACTAGAGCTAGGAAAGGGTCAGAGAGGGGCAGAGAAGGGCAGAAAGAAAGTTGGAACTGGCTGAGTAAGCTGGCAAAGATGCAGCCTAAAGCGTGGTGCAGGAAAGGTCTGCAAGGTGCTGAGAGGCAGGGGAGGGGGGGAGGGGGCAGCAGTCATGCCCTCTCTTGCAAGCAGTGAAGAAGAGCCATCTGATGAAGCAAGAGCCGTGCTGGAAGCAAACAACAGGAGGTGGTAGACTTAGAGCAGAACAGACCTGCTGAAGTCCTCCACAAAGGGGGTTTGTGGCTGGTTAAAAACCCAAGCGGCCCAGGCAACAATTGCTCCTGGAGCAGCTTTATCTCCTCCAGGAGGAAAACCAAAACAAACTAAAGTGCTTGAGATGGGAAGGAATGAAGGGCTTGACATGCCACTTACAGCTCTGGGCAAAGGAACAGGCTGGACTAGGGGAGACAAAATTAATTTAATTCAGACCAACAAAACCCACAAATCATCATTTGAATTAGGGTAGGACAGAGAGAAAGAGAGAACAGTGAGACCTTACATACGTATAGACATACACCTTCCCTCCACGCCACCCCTCCACTGCTTTGAGCCCTCTCACGTGTGGCCGATGCTGAAGGTGTGGGGGGGCGCAGTCCTTTGATCCTCTGGCATGAAGGTCCGGGCTGGTCTGTGGGACAGAATCCCTGTGTATACGTAGCCGTCTCCCTGCTCGGGAGGCAGCTCAGCACGGCTGCCTCCGTTCCGTGGGTGTGGGGGGGTGTCCCTTGCCCAGGGCCAACTTCCCCAGCGCTGCACTGGCCCAGTTCCAAAGCTCAAAGTCACCATGTTTCCGGGGGTATCTGGTTCTCCGCATTCCACCGGTGCCTCCATTCTTGGCTCTCTGACCTCTCCTCTCTTCCCTTGTCAGTGATAATCATTTTTCAGTATGGGGCTTGGGGGCCCCATGTCCCTGCATCCTGGTCCCTCTTCTTTTTCCCCCGCCAGTGATCAACAAAGTTAAAAGTCTGCTTGCCACATGGAAGATCTTTACTGTCCCAGTATAGACTTGAAGCAAAGTTCTTGTCGTCAAGGTGGCTGCTCAGTGGTTCTCTCTTGTCTTTCGTCTTTCCCCTTCCAAAGAAAAGAGTTCACCAAAAAGAGAAAGAAACCTGTTGCCTTTCCTCTTTAAGTGTTACCTGAAGAGGCGTGGATTGACACAGCGTGGGCCAGGGGCAGGTGTGAAATGGCATCGGGATTATGTTTGGCAACGTGACTTTAGCAAGGCGAGTTACAAGGGGCCTGTAGCCCCTTGCCCCCCTCTACCGAACCACATTGAAACAAAAGGTGGCAAACTTCCTTTCATGGCCAAACAGAGGGGGAAGCAGCTCCCCTTGCCCTGGAACTGAAATCCTAAACCCCAGCAGTGTTGTAAATACAGCGGGTCTCTGGGGTCGGGAGGAGGCTGTGAAAGTTCTCCCAGGCTGGAACAGTGCTGGGGCTGGGGAGGTATCGTGTAAGTCTACCCCACTCTTGGGCTCCTCCCTGCAGTGCGCTTACAGGCACCGTTACGTACAGGATACTAGCCGAGATGTTTGAGCCAGTGCAGCTCTTCTGGCGTGACCAATATTTTCCCACTTCTCATTTAAAATCACTCAAAAATCAGTTATGGACGGGGTGTGATACTGCTTTCACATCTTTTTTGAGTGGCAGTAGAAAATTTACATCAAACAGGGAGACCAACCGAATAGCTCCAATTTTCTACCAGAAGCTCAAACTTCAGCCCTTGACTGCCACTGGAGCAGGAATTCCAATCTAGTGTGAAAACCAGACATATAGAGATAGAATTATGGAATCTTTTCCTCCCTGTTTTGCAGCACAAATGGGATGGACTGCCGGCACTTAAAGAAAACCTGGTATGGGAGATAAAACAACTTCGGGAATCAGTCACAGCCTCTGAAACCCAAGCAAATACAGCGACAGATATGAATCACTGCCTTGAACAGGAACTCCAGACTACGCTGTCTGTCTTAAAAATTAAAAATGAGGAGGTGGAAAGGCAGTGGGAGAAAATCCAGGTGCTCCAGAAAGAGGCAGCACAAGGAAAAGCTTTGCAGGAGAATCTCACTCAAATGACTGCCATCCTCTCGGAGAGGGAGGGTGAAATGAAGTTGTACCAGGAACAGGTGAAATTACTGGAAATGCAGAAAGAAGTGCATGAAACTGCTCTCAATCAGGTTATTGAAGACATAACAGAGAAAAAACACAAGATGGAATCCCAGCAAGAGCAAATACGGTACCTGGAAAAGCAGCAAGAAAAACAAAGGATTGCTGTAAGCAAAATGAGCAGAGACCTGGAAGAGAGAGACCGGGAGATCAGATCCCAGCAAGAAGAGATACAGGAGCTGCAGAAGCAGCTGGAAATGCAGAGGACTGCAGTGAGCAGAATGAGCAAAGAGCTGGAGGAGAAGGACCAGGAAATCAAATTCCAGGAGGGAAAAATAACGATTCTAGAGCAACGCGGTGCATCGCAAGTGAGAAATCTGATTGTAGATCTTGGCCATATGAAAGGAAACTTGAAGGAGAAAAATGTAGAGCTTATGTCTCTGACTCAGCAGATCCAGGAACTGGAAGTGGAGAGAGAACAGGTGAAATCTCTGCACACAAGCCTTGAACACCTGGCGGCAGTTCTTAAGGACAGAGAGAGTGAGTGTGGTTCTCAAGCGGATCAGTTAAGACTCTTGCAGCAGTACAAGGAACAGCTAGAGCGGCACCTGCAAGAGCTTCATGGTAAAGTAGAAAAGGTGACACTTTCTTTACCTAAAAAAGATCAAGAGCTTGAAACGCAACAAAAGCAAACTGAGGAAGCTGAAGAAATCATGAAAAGGCAGCAAAGCACCGTCTGCAACCAAATGGAGCAGACCTTAGAGACCTTAAAAGAAAAGGACAGACTCACAGACACCCAAAAGCAACCGACACAAAGCTATGAGGAGAAACCAGAAGAACGGATGAACATCTTACAGAGGGACTTAGAGTACCCTAAGTGGATACTGAAGGAGAAGGATTTCATGACTGCATCTCAGAAGGAACTGACTGAGACCTGCCAGAACCACAAAGGAGACTCTGAACAACAGAAGGAAGTTCTGCAACGTCTTCAAGCAGCACCACAGGGTAAAGAGGAAGAAATCTTCTCCCTTAGAAAGCAATGTGAGGCATGCAAGGCCAAGGAAGAAAAAGCGGAGCAAACGGATCTTCAAGCAACAAAACGGACTCTGAAGGAAAGAGAAAAACAAATTGGGGTTCCAGAGGGGCTTCAGCAGCAAAAGGAGAAGGCAACGATGCAGACTAAAGCCACACTGCAAAAAGTAGAATATGCTGAATCTTCTCTAGACAGCAGAGAGCAAGAGATGGTGTCTTTGCAAGAGCGTGCCCAGGACCTTCAAGAGTGGGAGCTGGAAGGCAAGCTGGCCAAGAGTCTGCAGCAGGATCTAGACGAAACAAGCCAAACAGTGACGAAGAACTGTTCGGAGCTCCTCAGGCAGAGAGAGCAATTGAACGTGGTCCAGCTTCATGAAGAAAGCCTGAAAGTAGCACTAACGTCATGCCAGAAGCAAGTGAATCTGCTTGAGGAGGTGGTGAGGAAGAGAGACGAAGACAGTGAACCGCTTATGCAAAATCTCGAGTGCCGAGGAGAAGAACTGAAGACCTTGCAGAATCTCCAGCTTAGCCTAACCAAGAAGAACGAAGAGGTTAGACATCACAGAGAGCAAGACAAGCTCCTGGAAGAAATCTTGCCTGAGAGGGAACGAGAGACCAAGGCTCAAGGTGAGCAGAAAGAGTTAGAAGAGGAGATTCTGGCAAAGAAGGATGAAGAAATCAAGTACCAGAGAGACAGAGCCATATATTTAGAGAAGACTCTGACAGAGAGAGAACAAGAGCTGAGGAGGCAGAGTCAGCTCCTGAAACAACTGACATCAGCTTTGCAATGGAAAGGTGAAGGGGAGACCCTGCAGAAACAAATCCAGAAACTCCGAAAGTGGAAGGAAGAGGAAACAGAGAAGAGGGAAGTTCTCCAGGAGAGAGACCGTCTCTTGAAAAGGCAGCAGGAGCTGACGCGGCAGCTGGAGGATGAGCAGAAAGCAAAGGGGGAAGAACTGGAGCGTGTGGTTGCTATTTTGAAGCAGAATGAAAGCAGAGAAGTCAAATGGAAAGAGAAGGCACAAGCACTGAATCTTGCCCTTGCTAGGAGTGAAATGGCCAATGGGACTCTGAGGGAAGAAATAGTCATCCTGAAGAGTATGGTTTCAGAGAGGGACAAGGACCGGTTTCATCTTCAGGTAGGCAGCATGACTGAATGGGATCGGGTGACTGTGTGACAGTCAACTAAAATGTCTGTAAAGATTCTAAAGATGTTTCCCGTGAATATACGAGCAGGCAGCAGGCTGGCCTGTCTCTGCAGCACCAGCCAGAAACCATTCACCTGCTAGAATGCTTCCTGTCGAGCCCCATCTCCTGAAAGCGCTACTGAGCTTCTGTTAAAACTAACCCCAGTCCAGCAGCTGGGGGTGGGTAACTGGCTCTCTCCTATCTAAACAACGCGACGTGGCTGGGATTTGGCACGGAAAGGAGAGGGCCCCGTTGACCAGCTGTACACAGCTGCTGGTGCTTAGGGGATGCTTTCAGAGATGTAGATGTCTGAGGTTCGGCTTTTCCGGTGTATTAAAAGGATGGAATTCGTGCCATTGCTCCATTGGGTTAAAGGCTTCGTTGCACCTTCAGGGTGTTCTTGTGCTGCAGCCCAAAAAAGCACAAAGGCAAATTTCTGTGGATTTCTGCAAGGTGAATTGGCTCGGGCACTGCTGGTGGAACAGCTGCCACAGCCTGGGCCGCAAACTGGCCTGCGGCTCTGCCAGCAGCTTCAGCATGACGTTAGCATCAGGCACATAAAAAATGCTACTGATAAAATAATGCTTTTATCCATTACTCATGAAATATTACCAGCCTGATCAGGGTGGTGACAGGTATTGTGATCTGCTGATGGGAAGCAGAGAAGTGACGAGGGCAGGAAACTTGAAAACAGTGGGAGATTTCAGTTGCGTCCGTCCAGATGAGTGCAGTGCTGGTATCAAGACCACGTCTACAGATGCTGGCAGACACTGCTTCGAGGAGCAGCTGACTCGTGACTGGGTTCAGAGCAGTGAACGGGGATTGGTTGGAAATGTGATTTTTATCAAAGAGCAGTTCTGTGATGATGATGTAACAGGTAGAGGGGACAGCGAACAAAACCAAGGGCTGTACCGCTGTAGAAATACGTGCTTCCCCCGAAGCTTTCGTATTGTTTGGTTGTGCAAGGACAGAGAGTAGAACTGTAGACAGGAGAGTGTGCAGTGAGGGTCAAAGAGGCTGATAAGGCTGTTAAATAGCTTCCCTGAGAGGAACGTGTAAATGTGGAAGTCTTGATGGCTGAGAGAGAGTGAGCTGGAAATACTACAGACCTTCGTAAAACCAGGAAACGAATGTTTCCAGTGTCTCTGAAAGCCGGAATGGGCGACACGGAACAAAAGCTCGCAGGAAGCGTGTCCAGAGCACTCAGCTCCTCCTCTCCAAGGTGATCTGGAGGATGGCCCCGAGGAAAAGAGCCTGTTGGCCAGTTCGTTCCTGAGACTGGTTGCTCTACCCGATGTGTTCATTCTGGTCCTTCTAAGGTCTCTGTGACACCACCTCACATAATGTCACCTCCGTATTCCCAGCAGGCTACTGCCGAAGGGGAGCAGCTGTCCTGGCTCTCGGAGAAGAGACTCCTGTCGCAGCAGCTGGAGCATCTGCAGCAAGAAGTTGCAAGGCTGCAACGTGAGAAGGCAGAGCTGAAGCAGCTCAATGCTGAGCTCAAGAGGACTCTTGAGCAGGTCAGCCAGGCTTCTACTGCCTGCGGAGGTTCACGGTCTCCTGAAACACAGCACATTTCCACGGACAGCACTTTGGAGCCCTCTGCTTGGTTCCTTCCCTCTCCCTGTGGAAGGACATTTATTATTAATAAATAATATTGCCCCTGTGAACACACATTTTTATATTTTCTCTCTCCCCTGGCACCCCATTGCCTTCACAAATGCACATTCCCTCCAGTACCGCCCTTCTTGCCCCAGTGTCCCCATACACAGGCATCTGGGGTCGGGAGCTCTTGCTCTTTCTAGTCCATTGTCTACACTGAGGACTTTCTACCCGCAACGTTGCTCTTGTGCCATTAATGGTCCCTGAGCACACGTCTCCTGGCCCGGATATCCAGAGCTGCTTTGGCTCCTTGTTTGGTGGTAGGTGTCTGTGACCCTTTCTCCTGTCCAACCCACAGGTAGAACGTGAACGGAGGAGACTGAAGAGATACTGCCGTGGTCGGTTGCTGCCAGATGCGTGTGGATTTTCTGTCTCGGACCCGCACAAGATGCCCCCTTCTGCACAGGTGAGAACAGAATCTTCCTTGGGGCAAGGAGCTTCTGGCCATGCAGAGGAACGAGGGCAGATCCTAGTGGTCGTAGCTTCCCAGTACAGACCTGATAGAAGTCACCTACTGACCGTGGCCTTGACCAAATGAGACTAAAGAAATCCTTGTGTTTTCGTCACAGATGGAGTGTCCCGTGCACTGCAGTCATCGCTCAGCTGAGCTGCAGAACCAGGTGAGGAGTTGGGAGGTTCTCACTGAAAGCTGCTGTGGCCTTACTGCTGATGGGCACAACGCGGTGTGATGCTACGGCCCAGGTTTCAGGTTTTGTTTGGCTCTCAGGAAGTGAGTCCCCCAGGCAGTGTCAGACCCACCCATTGGCACTGGCCAAACCACTTCAGTCACCTCGGTCTGGTGTCTGACTTGCCTCAAGGTCAGGCGTGGTGGGAGAGGGATTGGAGGAAATTCGGAAAACTGGAGCTCACTGGAAAAGAGGGAATATTACAAAGATGTTCCCCTTGAGCCTCACTCATCTTGTGGAGTGTTTCCATTTTCCCTTGGCTCAGTTAACAGCGGAGCTTCCATCATCTCAGAGCTCCAGAGGTCTGGAGCAGTGCCAGAGTTCAGAGCCTTCAGGCAATCATTAATTTCATCCTGCAGTTCCGTGCTAATCCCGATCCCAGTATCGGACCCGGTCAGAGGTCTGAACGTTGTACGGACATTTGTTTGATCAGTGCAAGGACGTACGTTCCAGCTGCTGAAC
>NW_010422722.1:0-1267 GCF_000710305.1 Buceros rhinoceros silvestris | reverse complement strand
GACCCCTGGCTCTTCCTTTAATAGCGGCATCAGCAGCAGCAGCAGTCGCCAGCCTTCTCTGCCACGTCCTTTTACGGGTCTGGTACACCCTGGTCTCCCTGAGGTGAATCTTCTTCACCGGCGTTCGGGACCAAATGCCTCCAGTGGTTGTGTACATGGTGCTGAGCTCTGCAGGTGAGCTGCGAATGCTGCTGAAGCCGTCGCAAGGATGTTTCCACCAGGAGGCCTCAGGTTGAAGTTCTGTTGCTACAGGTTCACTCCCTGAACCCCTTTCCCTTGCGACTGCCGAGTCTGCCTGCGCTGTGGATCTGCTTCAGGAGTTCAGCAGTAAGATGGAGGTGTCCTGCTCGAAGAGGAGTCCTCGGCTGGCTGGGGCGCTCCTCTGGGTCTGGGAAACAGCACGACAGGAACCTGCTCTCCCACTTACGGGGACATGCTCTTAGCAGCAGGCGGCCACTTCTCCCCCTGTACCTCTGGGTTACCTGCCAGCGTGTGGGAGGGTTTTGCAGGCTTCCAAGCGCAGTGTCACAGAGCTGTGGTGGTCAGCTCTGTCCCTCTCCTCAAGCGGTGGTGTCCCCTACCCCGTGCCTGCTGTTTGTTGTGAAGTCCTTTTGACGTCTGACTTTCTGTGAGCGTTTCCTCCGCTGCAGAACCACAGAGGGCAACACGCCCGAGCTGCTGTGGCCGCGCTGCACTGCAAACCTCGCAGGAGCTGAGAGCAGCTACTTGTCTCCCAACAGAACGCCCAGGAGGTGCAACGCCGTGTTGCCAGGAAATAACGGAGTTTGAGGATGTTCGAGGCCTTGGCAATCCTTTGAAGCTCATTTCGCCCCGGGCTTTGTTCATCAAATTATGCTCTGCTCGTTTGTGCCCTAAAGTGAGGAAAAATGAGCATTTTCTCCCCTTTCATGTGCTGGCTGCCAAGTTTTTAAATGAGATTATAACAGTTCTTTGCTACCTTCTGTGTCCAGTAGCCCTGCTGAGGAGGAAGCCCGTGGAACTGAGGTGCCCATAGCCCAAATCTCTCTTGAAAAAATGAGTTGAGTTACTAAATCCCGTCTCAGGGCTGTACCCGTGATGCCAGGAAGAAACTTGTAGTTGATGATCAGAGCTCGATTCGGGGTGACTCTGGGAACCTGTTACTGCCCATTCCACAAGGACAAAGTGTTTGTCAGGGACGGAGCTGGAACGCGCACCTGCCCTGTGCCGCGAAAGGGGGGGGCCAGGAGGATATATGGAGCCGGCTATTACAATTCCTGGCCTGGAA
>NW_010422721.1:1577-1822 GCF_000710305.1 Buceros rhinoceros silvestris | reverse complement strand
TTTGATTGCGGAGTTTTTCCACGCATCAACGGCGTGTTTGCGCAGACAGCGTGTTCTCCTCGAAGGGACAGCGCTGGATGTTTACACTTGCTACCGGGGATGGGTAGAAAGGCAGGTTGCAGAAGGGCTCTTGCTGCTTCTTGCTCCTCTGAAGTCCAAGGTCACTGCTCATCTCGTGTCCCGTGTTGGGGTGCAGTAAGTTAGAGGCTGGAGGGGGGGGCAGGGCAGGGGACCCTACACTGAGC
>NW_010422721.1:446-1461 GCF_000710305.1 Buceros rhinoceros silvestris | reverse complement strand
GAGGAGGGGACAGTACTGGTGACCCTACCCTGACCAGCCAGGTGTTCCGTCCCACATCCATATCCATCTCAAAGCTGAGGGCTCTCCAGGCTCTGGCTCTCTCCATCACTGGCCCCCACCAGCCCAGGAGGACTCTGTCTGGTCTGCCTTTGATCCCAGTCTGTGCATCCCTGAATGCAGCTCCGCAGTGCAGCTCCTGCCTCCGGATCCTGCCTGCTGCTGAGCCCAGCCTGACCCATCCCCAGTGCCTGCCCCCAGCCCCAGTGGTGATGGTGATGGTGCTGTGATTGATTGCCCAGGGCGGGGAGGAGGGTGGGCAGGCTGGGCTGGGGATTGTGTGTGTACCTGTACCTATTGTGTGCTGATTCTTCTTCTCATTAAAGCGGTGTTGGCTTCCTGCTCCAGTCCAAAAGTCTCTCTCCCTTATGGCCTTTCTCTTGCCCTTGGGGTGGGAGGAGGGCGGTAAATAGAGGGCGGGTGTCACTGGTCTCGGGGCTGGCCCTATTGTGCGCTGATTCTTCTCCTCATTAAAGCAGTTTTGGCTTTCTGCTCCAGTCCGTAAGTCTCTCTCCCTTATTGCCTTTCTCTTGCCCTTGGGGTGGGAGGAGGGCGGTTAATAGAGGGCGTGTGTCACTGGTCTAGGGGCTGGCCCAGCCCGATCCATTGGCTGCCAAGGTGGGGCATGATCACAGCTCTGAGGGGATGGAGAAGTGCAAAGGAGCTTTGCTGCCTTGTGTTTCAGAGGGCTGGGAGGGGAAGGGGCCATAGGCCCGTGTAACTCCCGCTGAGAAACGCCAACCCCGCCTCCAAGCTCAAGCCTGGCCCGAGGCTCTTCAAATAAGCCTGTAAGTAGGAGGGAACGCAAACAGTTGTTGTGGGGTGCGCTCTTCGGGAGGAAAAAGAGAAGAGAGTGGCCCTGCGCCGTCACCTCGGCAGCAAGAACTGGGCTGCGGTAGCTGCGGGGACAGTGAAGGTCTTCCACGGGAGCAGGAGGCTTTTAATTCTGTCGATTGCT
>NW_010422721.1:0-264 GCF_000710305.1 Buceros rhinoceros silvestris | reverse complement strand
GCAGCAACCCAGGCCCCCCACTCCCCCCTGCCCTGAGAAAGGGTTGATCTCCGGTTGATCTCACTGGGGGCGACTGGGAGGAACTGGGAGGTTCTGAATAAACTGGAGGTCGACTGGGAAGTAGTGGTTTCCACTAGAAAGGGACTGGACAAACGGGAGGTGACTGGGCAGAGCTGGCTGTCAAAGGTAGGCACTGGGGGGTGATTGGGGGGTACTGGGAGGGACTGGGGGTGGACTGGGAAGAGCTGGTTGTCACGGCAGTCG
>NW_010422720.1:41475-55421 GCF_000710305.1 Buceros rhinoceros silvestris | reverse complement strand
CGGGGCGTTCCGGGGAGGGCCCGGGCCGGGCGCGGTGCGCGGAGGCCTGCAGTCGGCTCACGGAGTAGCCGCGGAACAAGGCCCGGGGAGGGGAGGGCCGCGGAACACTGTGCCAGCTCTTCCTGGGGCAGCTGTAGGTTTGTGTTTTCCACGGCCGTTCTCTCTTCTCCGGCGGGCAGCGCTGCTGTGAGGACGGGCAGGGCAGAGTTCTGCCCCGCCTGGCAGACGGTGACACGCCGGGCTTTAATTAAAACATGAACATGTGAATAACGAATATGAGTAACGGGGTATTAACACTCAGATTGGTTTTAATGGGCATTTTTACGATGTGTTTTATAGGTCCGTTTCCTTCCATAGCGCCAGAGGAAGGAGGATGGAAGCAGGGAGTGCTGCCAAGGAAAGGGTCCTCGTTACTGGAGGAGGCGGTTACTTTGGCTTCCGGTTCGTGCATTTAGTAGTTATTACATGGGAGAATAGATGAAGTAGGTTGCTGCTGGCGAGGCAACCAAATCCATCTGTAAAAGAGAACACAGTA
Organism: Buceros rhinoceros silvestris; assembly: GCF_000710305.1. NCBI lineage: Eukaryota > Metazoa > Chordata > Aves > Bucerotiformes > Bucerotidae > Buceros > Buceros rhinoceros. Next base: position 54,886 of record NW_010422720.1, on the reverse strand, counting down.
GGCCTGGCATGCCCAATCCAGTCCACCCCATCTCATGTTGGGTCTCAGGTTGTAACAAACTTGGTTTTCTGTTTCTAAATGTTTCAAGCAAATACGTCACTGAGTTTTCAAATGTTGAGCAACAACAGGCTTGCACTGATTTACCGGTCTGGTTACCTTTGTCATGGGGATTTAGATCATCATCTTTCAGCCTATGCTCAAGAGCAAGCCTACACATGGATGCAGACCTTTCTTTTGACACAGAATCACAGAATTGTTTTGGTTGGAAGAGACCTTTAAGATCATCAAGTCCAACCGTTAACCCAGCACTGCCAGGTCACCATTAAACCATGTCCCTCAGCACCACATCAACATGTGTTTTAAAACCCTCCAGGGATGGGGACTCCACCAGTACCCTGGGGAGCCTGTTCCAGGACTTCACAGCCCTTTCACGGAAGAAATTTTTCCTAGTATCCAGCCTAAACCTCCCCTGGCACAACTTGAGACCATTTTCTCTCAAACTTGGAAGAACAGACCGACGCCCCCACCTCACTACACCCTCCTTTCAGCTAGTTGTAGAAAGCAATAAGGTCTTTCCCGAGCCTCCTTTTCTCCAGGTTAAATAACCCCAGTTCCCTCAGCTGCTCTAGGAATTGTGCTTTAGACCCTTCCTCAGCTTCGTTGCTCTTCTCTGGACACTCTCCAGCATCTCAGTGTTCTTTTTAGAGTGAGAGGCCCAAATCTCACCACAGTATTTGAGGTGTGCCCTCACCAGTGCTGAGTACGGGAGGACAATCCCTGCCCTGGTCCTGCTGGCCATGCTATTGCTGATACAAGCTAGGATGCTGTTGGCCTTCTTGGCCACCTGGGCATGCTGCTGGCTCATATTCCACCGCTGGCGACAAGCACACCCAGGTGCTTTTCTGCCGGTCAAATTCCAGCCACTCTTCCTCCAGCCTGGGCGTTGTTATGACCCAACTGCAGAACCCGGCATTTAGCCTCATTGAATCTTGGCCCATCGATCCAGCCTGTCCAGAGCCCTCTGTAGACCCTCTCTACCCTCAAGCAGATCAACACTCCCACCTAACTTGGTGACATCATCAAACTTACTGCAGGTGCACTCGATCCCCTCATCCAGCCCAGCATTTAGCCGCATTGAATCTGGCCCCACCGACCCAGCCTGTCCAGAGCCCTCTGTAGACCCTCTCTACCCTCAAGCAGATCAACACTCCCACCTAACTTGGTGACATCATCAAACTTACTGCAGGTGCACTCGATCCCCTCATCCAGATTATCAATAAAGATATTAAAGAGAACAGGCCCCAGTACAGAACCCTAGGGGACACCAGTGGTAACTGGCTACCAACTGGATGGAACTCCAGCTCACCACCGCTCTCTGGGCCTGGCCATCCAGCCAGTTTTTCTACCCAGTGAAGAGTAGATTCTGCCAAGCCAGGAGCAGCCAGTTTCTCCAGGAGCATTCTGGGGGAAACAGTGTCAAAAGGCTTTACCGAAGTCCAGGTTGATGAGGTCCACAGCCCTTCCCTTGTCCGCTAAGTGGGTCACCTTGTCATAGAAGGACATCAGGTTAGTCAAGCTTTGAAGTATCTCACTCATTCCTCTTCTCCATAAATTTCAAACACAATGGCAAAGACCAGCCTATTTTCCTGACAGAACTGGGATGGCACAAAAGCAATAAGATAAAAGCAATAAGGCAATAAGATTTTTTTTTTTTAATATTTGGCTATGGATTTACATCTGATATTGCTAATCCATAGGGGACAGCAGCAGAGAAATAGCTGTTTTCTCCCAAAATGCTGCTGAAAGCACTTCAAGTTATTTCTGTTCCAGATTTTCCTTTACAGCAGTTCTGCCTCTTCTTTCTTTTTTTTTTTCCCCTCCAAAGTAGTGATGGAGCCTAAGAGATTAGTTCAGTACCTAAAGTATCCCAGCTGACTCCTCCCCAGAGTAAATGGCTGAATATTTAAAAGATACCTATCAGAAGAAAAAAAAAATAAAAGAAATCAACATTAAAATAGTTAATAGTCTTCTCTTACCTCCAGGAGTTCAGTACCTAAAGTATCCCAGCTGACTCCTCCCCAGAGTAAATGGCTGAATATTTAAAAGATACCTATCAGAAGAAAAAAAAAATAAAAGAAATCAACATTAAAATAGTTAATAGTCTTCTCTTACCTCCAGGTGACCTGTGTATACTAACACACGGTTTCTATCATCTTTTAGTCTAGGTTGTGCCATATACCAAAAGGGAGTTGACGTGATTCTCTTTGATGTCATGAAGCCACTTCAAACCGTGCCAGAGGGAATAAAGTTCGTGCAAGGGGATGTCTGTTGCCTGTCTGCAGTGGAAGAGGCTCTCAGAGATGTAATCTGCGTATTCCATATCGCTTCCTATGGAATGTCTGGCAGGGAGCAGCTGAACCGAAAACTTATAGAAGATGTCAATGTGAAAGGAACAGAAAATGTCATCCAGGCCTGCAAGAGCACCGGAGTGTCGAGTCTGGTTTATACAAGCACATATAACGTGGTATTTGGAGGCCAGGTTATAGAAAACGGGGATGAATTTCTGCCTTATCTACCTCTTCACCTTCATCCTGATCACTACTCCCGGACCAAATCTTTAGCTGAAATGAAGGTGCTGGCGGCAAACGGTGCTGAGCTTGGAAGTGGGAAAGGTGTACTGCGGACTTGTGCTCTGCGGCCTGCAGGCATCTATGGGCCTGGAGAACAAAGACATCTCCCCAGAATAGTTAGTTACATTGAAAGGGGACTGTTTAGATTTGTATATGGAGATCCTCATAGTTTAGTAGAATTTGTACACGTAGACAATCTAGTTCAGGCTCACATCCTTGGCTCTGAGGCCCTCAAAGCCAACAAAAAGCACATAGCTGCAGGCCAAGCCTATTTCATTTCAGATGGCAGGCCTGTAAATAACTTTGAGTTTTTCCGACCATTAGTGGAAGGTCTGGGTTACAAGTTCCCAACCTGTCGTCTCCCTCTCTCCCTTGTCTATTTTTTTGCATTCCTTACTGAAGTAGTTCATTTCCTTGTAGGACACGTTTATAATTTCCAGCCTCTCCTCACTCGCACAGAGGTTTACAAAACTGGTGTCACACATTATTTTAGTATGGAGAAGGCCAGGAAGGAGCTGGGGTATGAGCCGCGGCAGTACAGCCTGGATGAAGTGGTTGAGTGGTTTAGGTCTCGGGGATGTGGACCAAAGCCAACAAAGTACACCATCATGCATTGTGTTAGGGATGGAGGATTGCTCTTGCTGCTGATTGCTGTGCTGGTCTCATGGTTTCCATCCACAGTTACATTTTCACTCTGAAAGATGAAACACTGAGTATGTGGGACAGAATTTAGTTATGTTCTCTGAGTACTCTTGGTTTTGTCAGGCAGGTAAAAGAAAAAAAACAACAAACCAAGAAAATACACATTTGTATCATTCAGGTAAATATCTTTAACGGTTTTATACCCAAGGAACAGAGCTGCTGAATAAAAAGGTGTATTTTTTATACATAGTTCCTTTTCAAAGTAAAATTGATCAGATCACTAACAAGATGAAGCTTAGTATTGCTGCAAACAGCATTTTATTTTCAGGTACAACAGCACACTACAGTGAATGGAACAAGTGTCCTTCAGCTGACCCTTCTTCCTCTCTGACACTCTTGATCCCTGCCCTTTATTCCTAAGAATTTTGTGCTACATTATCCAGAGGAGAATACACTTCCTCTTTGATCACATTCCAAAACCAAATTCTGCTCTCCAGCTTGGATGTACATATGCCTGACCGAGATTAACTGATAAACTGCTAGACAATAAGTTTTTAATTATGCTTTTCTGATGTAACTCTGTGACATCTAATGACGTTTCTGGAAAATGCACAATGGCTAATCTGAGTTGAAGCAAAGTGCTTGGAGCAGCACAGATTTGTAGATTTTCTAACAGTGAAATATGCCTGTTTAAAATGAATGACCTGGCTGGAGCTCAGTCACAAATCAGACCTGTGATTTCTCCCCATGTTAGTGAATGGTTAAATAATCCATCAAAGACATTTGGTAAGTGATTACATTCATGTTCCAATGTTTATAAAACAAGTTTTTGCCTTTCATAATATATAATACCTGACACCACTTGAACAGAACTTCACCTTTGTAGTAGGATGATAAACACTTGATACAATCAAAGTCCTAATTTTGTGGTGTTTTAAGATTAGAAAATAAAAGCCTTGTTACACACGGGTCACTGCTGCCTCTAGCATCTCCCTCATCTCTGTCTGTAATATGGGAACAGATACTGAGGAACTTCCCATCAAAATGTTACATCACAAAGTTGTTTTCCCTTAACCCATCAGCATTACAGTTCCAGCACTTCCTGATAAAAGGACAGTCCTCCAAGAAGTTTACTCTTCCCTTTCTTCTTCCATGTTTCCATTTTAATAGTTGAAACTACGCTGAACTCAAATGAATTTTGTGTAAGTTCCTGTTTCTTCAGTTCTGTTAAACTCTACTGCAATTTACGTGGGGAAGAGAAGAGGAACAGATAGTTAGAGGATTCTCAGAAAACAAAAATGCCTCAATAGAGGAACCAAGCTACAAGTCCACTGCCATCCTTGCTTAGAAGATGGGGATTTTTGTAGTTAATGATGACTTAAGACAGCATTGGTTTCGAGTGTTGAGTTCTTTTCCTGAGTTTACCTTTTAAAAAAATCCACTGTTGATAACTACATGTTCTGTTTTCCTTGAAATCTGACTTTCTTCCTCCTCCGTTCCCCTATCAGTGTGTACACCATGAAAGAAACTCAATTTAATACTTCACTTGAGTGACAGCTCAAAAGAGAACTCCATGTTTTTTTTCCTATAATAGCAAATAAATTCAGGGGTCCTGGGGCAGCAGTGTTTGTGTAGCAGGAGTGTGGCGCTCCTTTATACAGAGCTGATGTGCCTCCAGTAGAGTGCTGATGGCAGAAGGGACGCTTTCCAGAGGTCATTAATGTACATCATCATAGTCTGCAGAAAGAAGAAACCTTTTTAATAAAAGAGAGGAAAGATGTTTGTGTCCTCATGAAAACACTGGACCGCTGTTTTCCAACTGTTTTTTCAAGTGAAAACCACTTGGTTGGTTTCCCCTTTAAGCTCTCTGGTTTCGACTCAATGTTATCAGAAATGGATTAAGATATTTTCATGCCAGCAGAAGCAACAGACAAAACCAAAATGTACAAGAAATTGCACAAGCCTGTTGCACAGAACTATAGTATCGGTATTGCATGATAAGTCTTGTAAAAAGATCTTTTCAAGATATGGAAGATAACTCGTGTGCCCCAGAGGAATTTCTTCTGGTATTTATGATCTCTTTATTAGCAAAACTCAGCTACTGCCTTTCATAATTACCTCGATGGTGAGGTTGCTGGAAAATCTTTGAAAGGGTCTTACGCTCATGAAGCCTAAGCTCACACGGTTAATACTGGCTGAGGTTAAAGCCCTGGGTAGATTTTTAGGTATAGCAGAAGAGGAAGCTCCAGAGAAGACAAAAAACCCCAAAACACAAATTCCAGAACTCCTGCAGACGCTGGGCTCAACACATGAATGTCTTCATTTGTCTGGAGTCAAGGACAGAACTTTTCACTGATAAAGCAACAGGAGACATTATTCTGTCCGAGCGGCTCGTGACTTCTGCTTGAGCACAGGGTACTAAATCAGGTCCTTGTTAGGAGAAACAGGCAGCAGCTTGGCAACAGCTACCCCAGACCCCGTCAACAGTGCACTGGTATTATTCATAAAGTCCCTGTCATTCAGCTGCACCTAGTAAAAAAAAGCCCAGTCCTGACTATAGCAGAGGTAAAGGTTCATTCACTCCAAAACGAAAACAGGAAATCTGTGGCTTAAGATACTTTAAAATTACCCATGTATAAAGCCAGTCACAGCTGCTCTATTTTAAGTATTTTACAGTAAGAATTCTCTCTCCCTGCTGATTTTTAACAGTTATTCCTACTCTTCCATGAATAGATAAGTAAATTAAGGTGATTAATTCAAGCATTGTGTTTGTTTCCAGATATTAATCTAGTACCTGTTTTCCTGAAAGTGAGTTACCAGAAATGCATCTAAAACTGGAAAAGTGGAACTGAAAATATAGCACAGCTTCCATTTTTCCCAGACCTCAAAATTATTTAACAATTGATAGGTGCCTCACTATGAAGAGTGATGCTGATGTTTTAAGGGAATAGTTTAAGAATCTTTGGTCAGCTGCTTAACTTCACGTACAGAGCATGTCAAGGTGAAACTCTGCCAGACTCACACAAACAACTTCTAATACATACATATTTATTTTAGAAGTTTAATTATCAATCATCCTTAAAGTAGACCAGATTTTTATAGTGTCTTCTCCTAAGAGACCCAACCAAAATTTCTTTCATTACTATTTATTAGTAATTTCCACAATGTAGTGGCATATTTAGTAATCTGTGATGTGACCTTCACAGAAAAGTGTCCTGAACACTAACAATTTCCTCACATTGTGGAAGATCTGGGGATTAAATTGGAATTCAGGACTACACAAGTGTGAAGAGAACTACTTCTGCTGTGTGTTAGTCAAGCTCAGGAGCCCCTGTTTGGATGGAGTAACACCTATGAACGTAGACTAGCAAAGAATGAAACTGCACTTTAAATTCTTTTAAAACTAATAACTGGGCATGTTTATAAATACTGTTATGGATCAGAGGATAAATTTAACTCCCAATGATTCTGAAGGTTTATTTTCATTATATGTAACTTCTATTTCTAATGACACAAATGAAATTTCAGTGTGGGCCTAAGTCAGCGATTGGACTGCACTTGGAAATGCTGACACAAGACTAGAGCAGAATTCAGCTTCCATGCTGCACTCACATTTTTACAACTAGTTGGGAGAACTCAAAGATTACCTTTCAGCTAATGCCATAGCTAATGCCATCTCACCATCTAGAAGGTTAGTTTGAGAACTGCAAAGCTAAAAAAATGTTTGCAACAGAGAATCTTACAGTTGCTTTGGGGTGGATAAAAGTGAGAACAAGTAGTGAGGCAACAAACACCTGAATGAGGCAATTCTTTGGACTTCAGAACTCAGGAACACCAATATTCACAAATTAAAAGGTGATAAAGACCATGTGGCTCATCTAACGACCTCCTAGAAGACCTAGGCTGCAGATACCTCATATTGATTCCTGCTCAATATGTACATAATTTTTATGAAAAGAGTGAGAAAAGTTTTGTTTCCAAGATTCCCAACAACAACAAAAAATCACAACAGAAAGACAGCGCACGTTCATCCAGCAGCACTTGTGCCCATGTAGCTACAGCCACCTCATGGGATTTTATGGTGACCATCCAGATTACTGTGCTTTCAAGTTACTACAAACTCATTGTTGCCTTGTTCAGACTCTACTGTTTGAGTTGATCCAAATCTGATGCTCACTAGGGCTGAAGTTTGCACCTACCTATCACTGAAAAATTTCAGTTAGGAGCTGCAAGTTAAACCTGATCTTCGACCTTTTCCTCCTGCCCTGCTTGTTTGCAGCCAGATGAAGCGCAACAATAACTGTGTCTATGGAAACAATCAATAAGTCAGTTTATCTTAAAGACACCAAAATGACCTTCCTCTAGCAGAACAGAACTCTCTACGGCACAACACACCAGCAGACCTCTTTCAGTAAGAACTCACTCGTTACTGCCTCAAATGACTCTCAAAATTCATGACATTCAATGAGCAATGCTTAAACAAAGGAGCATCTGGCATCATCCACATCACTGCTGAGATATCAAAAATTATTTATTAAAAATAAGTTATTTTAAGGCTTTAAAACAGTTTCTATAAGAATATAACAATTTAACAGACGTTGTTAATTTCAAAAAATTATAAATGTTTTTCCTCCTAGATTATAAAATTAGCACACCCGGTCAAACCTATGTTCATATGAAATCAGCTGCAACTGAAAAAGTTGCTACAGAGCCTGCTCTGACAGAATTGAGAGGTGGGGTTTTGGAGTTAAAACACAGCATGCAAGAAACAAGAGAAGAGTTAGTACGTGGCCTTGCCCATCACTTGCAAGCCAACAAAACAGCCAATGCAGTATTTTCCTCCTGAACACAGTGTAACATCATACTCTGGGGAGAAGGCTTACTGTAAAATGAAATGCATTTTCATAAACACTGAGAGAACGCCTCCTCTAATTTCTGACACCAGGTATGTTGAGAGAATGTAGACAGGACTTTTCAAAGGACTACAAAATGTGCTAATTGTTAAATATTTGCATACAGCAGCACAAGGAACTCCTGTGTTCATCACACAATGGCTGTCCCGTGTCAGGAATATACAGAGCAACAAAAGAAGCCAGGACAAATGGACCATTTGGTTATGTCTGCTCTGGAACTGAGCTTAAAAAAAACCTAAAAAATCCCCACAAAGCCAAACAAAAAACCCACCACAGCAACAGCCTCAAGCTCCAGGGTTTGATCTCCGTAAGCCCTGGCGTCTTGTAGTATCTTTTTTTGTGTGTGATCAGTCCAAACCTAGCTGGTACTCAGCTGCCTCCAAATCCTGTCCCACCTCAGGACCTTCCAAACAAGACTTTGGGCCACCTTGTCCGATCAACACTGACACCACAGTGTCCTCACAACATTAGAAGGCTGATTAGAAGGCTGTCAAATGAGATATATAGCACAGGGACTGATCACATGACAAAGTAACCACATCCTGTAACATGCTACAAGATGAACATACACCAAAGGTCCCCCCAAGGAACAGCAACTGGACCATCCCATCACACCTGGATACTGCGGATAAGCCCAGCTTTATACAGTAGTCTAGGCTACAGCTCCACCTCCCAAATCGACAGTTGATGTGATATTTTCTTTTTCTGAGGAGGGTTTGCACCCGTCTAATCCCTGAAGAGGTCAATCGCAACTGGCTATGGAAGAGAGTTCTGGCAGGAGGCAGAAAAGCAGAGAACTGCCTTTAACTTTGCTCTCTTCTCCTTTTTCAGTTGGTGATTAGTAATTAATTTCTTCATAATAAAAAATTTACAGAACCCACCCCACTGTGGGGGACACTGTTATAGCACTTTCATCTTCATGACAAGACTGCCCTCACAGAATAACTAAAACCTCAAGGGGTTCCTCAAACCATCACCTGTGAATGCACAACAGCATCAATTAAGTGCCTCCTGAAACAACAGAAGCCATAGCATGGGGAGCAAGAGAAACTGAAAATTGCTGAGGCAGCTTCATCAAGCCGTGAATCCCAAATCCACTCAAGTTTTCTGCAATCAGAAATACAGCACTATGTCTGCAGCATTTTATGCCTCAGGCAGTCACTTAGAAAGACATGATGCCTCTGCACACATTTAAAAGTTAAAGGCAAGCGCAGAAATAGCAGAACTCCACCCATGCTGAGAGAAAGCAACGCGGAATTTGACAGTACTAACACAGAGCTAGCACAAAGAACCAACACATGCATAAATTCTGACAACCAGTGTTAAATAAGCCACTGAAGGACCTTGGTTCTGCTCTGGCAGGAAAACACACTTGCTAATCTAACGAGTTTTCACATCTGTAACTCCATGTTCTTCATTTGATTAAAGCCCTAAAAACAATGTACCTCTATATTTGTACATACTGTCATTTTTGGATTGGATATGTTTGGGGAACAGGGACTACACTGACAGAACGCTATCATCTGATGCTGTCGACTACACAGGATTGCAAAATTAAAAATGGACAGTTATTACAAAATTAATTTCTAAGCACATTAAGCAGCTGAAAGGATTTGCAAAATATTACTATACGAAAGTAAATGCTTTTCAGAATTCAAAATACCTTTCCTTTCCATGAACAACAGATACTTCCTACTACATATCTTAAAACCTTTCCTTCCAGTGCCTTGAGGTTATGAGTATAGGATGAGAAGGGCTATGAACACAGCTTCACATATCGTTCCTTTCTTAAACCTTTACAGAGAGTTCAACAGGAAAAACACAACTACAGCCACAGAGGATATTTGGTTTCAAGAAAATTAACATATTATCTAGTTCTCAAGAATGTAACAGAAAACTTCTAGCAAGAGATAATTCGCTATGTGCTATCAGCTGCCCAAAATATTTTATACAGAGTCAGAAGTACAATCTGCTGCCTTGGGCACTGTAACATACGTGACGTGGCAATGCTGGTGTAGAAGTGCTTTCATGGCATTTAATACATTAAAAACTCACTACCAGTTAATCTTGAGGAGCCAGGTTGTTAATGTGGCGTGGTTCCGTTCATGCAAATCATTGTGAATGTCTTATCTATAGCCTGCATACACAAATACGGCTTATACGTGTACTTCAGGTATTGATAATGAGAAGTGAGCTCTGTCCAGCTACATGCCCTCGTATTTTAAAATCTTGGATATGCAGAAGGTCTGGCCTGCAGAGAAGGTATGCTTTGTACAGAATATAAATTATTAGGAATTAAAACAGTTTTTCATATAACAAGAAAGTATTACGGAAACCCATCTTTCCTCTTCCTCCTCTTCTTCCAGTCATTCAGTCTGAGGAGACTGTCACTGAGCAGGATGGCCGGGATAAATTCATCTGTCTTCCTGAATTGCACCACAGAGCACACATCAAAGAATGATTGTTTTAAGAGTAGAATTTGCTGTTACTGACTTTCTTCTCCTTTAATCTTAAGGGAAAAGAAAAGGAAAAAGTCAAGTCTACTAGGAATTTCTCAGAGGAAAACAACTTCAAATTAATTAGGTACAAAGGGTGAGTAATGTATCAGCAACAAGCACTGCAATTTTTTTTCCTCAATAAATGGGAGTAAACCAGTAATTCTTGCAGCTGTTCACCACACATAAAAAAGGGTAAAAATATTTAAAGAAAAGTCTTCCTCCTATCCCATCTAAAGATTACACAAGAATTCTTCCTGGTACATGAAGCCTCTGCCTGTTGCCCTCACACCCAGCCCTAAGGTGGCAGCAAAGGAGAAAGATCCTTCCCCTAAGCTTTGGGAAATCACTCATGCTTAACTATATCGCCGTGCTGTCACAGCTCAGTGCTGGTTTTATCCTTTTGTGGTTTGTGTATCTGGAAGCATCTTCTCTTCCCACATATGTGGGATGGTATTTCCAGGGAGATTACCATAACTTTGGTAGTGTACAAGGAGTAAGAGGGTTTATTTATTTGGCTGTGTATTCTTCCAGGCTTTCCTCCTGGAAAGCAGGAGGAGAGAGGAATACAAACTCACAGGATTACATGTTTCACTGTGATCACTGAATCTGAGACTTCACTGAGCAGGCATTTCACAGCATCTGCTGGCCTCTAGTGGCTTGCAGCCCAGCCTTGCTTCACTGCAGCTCTTCCTTGCTTCAGATATGCTCATTCTGCCCTCACCACTCTTTAGATGCTCGTTTTCATAAAGCTCAGATTTCCTTACCATAAATTGTGTCTAGATAGGGCTGTCTTGGGAAGGAGAATGATTATCAACCCACCTGCGGTTGCATGTCTCTTGATATATCTGTAGCTTGCGCTCATTCACATTGAATTCTTTTAATATAGCATCTCTGTTAGGATTCCTTAAATTCGTATGAGTGTCATAAAGGAACAGCTGGTTATTAAGCTCCTCCTGGCGCTTCCGGAGTTGCCGACATGAGGAATAAAGCTCTTCTTCACTTTCCTTCAAAAGAGCATTGGTAATCAACATAACTGGTAAGACACATAGCCCAAATGACACAGAATCAACACAGTTTGGGGGATTATTTTGTTTTCCTAAACACATTCCATTAGCTTTATAGAATGTTTTATAAAATTAGTTCTATAAGATGTTCCTGGAATGTTTAAAGCAAGAATCTATCAAACGAAGAAAAGTCAAAAACCCCTCAGGCCCATAGTATGAATAGCCATATCCTCTACTGGGGGCATCAGGAATGTTCCAGCACAAGTCATGAAACAGGTATAGCTAAACACTTCTATTGGAATATTTTTCCCTAATAAAGCATGTCAGGCTGTTGAGGAAAGGACAGCAAATGGTGTATCATGACGGGTTAATAGATTATATCAGTTTTAAAACTACCGCTTTAAAAAGTTTAATTTTTGATGTCCCAGCATATTTGTGTATTGCGTGACATATTGCCAATCCTGGTGCCTCCCGATTAAAATCCAGGCTAGAGGTGGAAATACTGACTCATAAATAGAATCCCTAACAGCAGCAAGTACTCAAATGATCAAGAAAGAAGGATGGATCCTGTGCTTCTCCAGAGCTATGGAAATTCAATACTTGCAGAGGAATTGACTAAGTATTTGAAGCAGCAGCAGTCTGAGTTTCTGTTGTTGTACGTGGCCCACAGAGAAGGTCTCAAAATATTCCACAGGCATAAAATAATCATTATGATTCCCTTTATGACTTCAATTATTTTAATACTTCAAAAATTTTGATGCAAGAGGTTTATAGAGTTACTAGTAGGGAATAGTACTGGTGGCACCGAAGTCTTAATTTTCACATCACCATCAAAGCAAGATACTCACCCTACAAGAAATGTCATGCAATCAATAAATGTAATAAACCCAAACATTTTCAGAGGCAGCATACTAATAAGAATGCCTCTTTCTGCACTCAGTCCAGATCTAGGAAGATTGATAGGTTAGCAACATACCCAAGGGGTTTCAGTTAGAGCAACAAGATCCTTTCTTAAACCTTCTTCCTCCTTAAACACACTCCTGCCCAGGCATGGGTTGAAGAAACCGAAACGGTCTCAGTGCCATGCTGCCGATTAAGACCTAAAAAGTTCTTTTTTTAATTCATTTTCTAAAAGGGGAAGAAAACTCTGTATTCCCAAATCACAAAGGGAAAAGCAGATTGCCAATTACCAATTTGCAGGTGTAATCAACAAGATGCATATGTGCTACTACTGTTCTGGTAAATAAATGTATCCACAAAGCTAGAATTTAAAACCTCATTTAAGAACGTCCACCTCAATCTTTATGTTAAAAACATATACACCATCGAGGCTGATTGTAATCAAAAAATGCTGAAGAGATACACACACATTCTGAAGCAAGTAAATCAATTTTCAAGCAAATAATTCATGCTTCTAAATGTAACAACCACCTCAGTATTGAACAATTTCTCCAATATCAAGAAGAATGGTTAACTTCAACAGAAACCACGTAAGGCCCCACATCCACGTCCACGCTTACATCTACAATAATCTTGGTTTCTCTACTCCTGAGAAGTTCCACAGCCATCTGTAATTCCCCTTTAGAATTTTGTATTTCATCTCAGTATGCAGATGGGCTCTGTATATAAACAGGTCTGTTATTAAATTATATCATTTTATGGAGGGTCATCATTTGAAAAAAGAAAGCGGGGGGGGGGGGGAGGAAAAAAGATGGGGACACCCC
>NW_010422720.1:37015-41434 GCF_000710305.1 Buceros rhinoceros silvestris | reverse complement strand
AGAAAAAAAAAGAGGGGGGGGGGGGGGGCAGGAAAACAGATGGAGACACCCTTGATCTTTTCTCATGCTTCTTGAACGATCTGGCACAAGTTCTAGGAGTTGATTAACTACGGCAAGTCTTGGTTTGTTGCAGATTGCCAAACAGAAGGGAAAATTTTTGAAAGTTCTCCTGCTACTGCATTACGACCCAGAGACATCAGACACTGTAAAAGTACAGAGCTGCGCTGCATCTTCATTTGACTTAACAAGCACAAGGGGCTTCAGGAGTGCGAAATGTGCTGCTGTCAAAGGACTCGGGGCTAACAGATTGGGAGACATACTGTGGCTATGAACAACGCTTTAAGAGCTACTCCTGCCCCAGGCAAATAATGATCTGAATTTCTGAAGAGAAACCCCAGCAGGAGGAATTCACAATATAGCTACAAGTGATGTCCATGCTCAGTGTATTAGGCAACGGTGAGTTGCTGCCAGTTTTCTCAAAAGCAGTAAGCCAGAAATAGCTGTTTATCAGGCCTCCTCTTGTGTCCATGAAATATGAACATTCTAAATGTTATCTTAAAGGACATAGGTCTCTCTTGTTGACACATACACACTTGGTCTCAGCTTCTAGCCCTCTCTGGCTCTCCTGACTGCAGCCAGCCGAAGGAACCGACCATGGCTACCAAACACTGCCGTTCCACACAGTCATTTTACATCGTGTTATAAACCTTGTCAGAGGATGTTTGAAAAAACCTGCCACTACTTCATGAAGAAGAATGTGACTGAATTCAGTAATTTCCATTTCAGTGTATGCAACTGCAGGCACAAATCCCTCCAGAGACATGATGACTTACAGTTAGCAAAAGTTGGTGTTTTAATCAGGAAAAAATAATGTACACTGGTGTGAACTGCAACGTAAACTGTAAAAGACTACAAATAAAATGTTGGGCTTTTTTTTTTTTTTCTCTGAATCTGAAGGGTACTGGAAAGCACCCTGAAATACCCACTTCCCAGAAGTATCTTGAAACTTTCATCACATGGCCTCTACACCAGTGCATTTAAATTACACAAAATATTGAGACAGAGAGAGTCTGAGAAGAATCCTGCTTAAAATCAACATATACAGCAGCACCTTTGGAACACGAACAAATGCTGTTCACAATCAGCCACTTTAATGCCTGTCCTCATGAGCAAGGATGCATTATTATTTTTTTCCCTGTGTGTTTAAAAATACTTGTACTTCAACTCAGTGTTGTAGAGAGACTTAAAAGAAGCAGATGAGCACTTCTGTAGGAACCAGAACATGCCTTCCACCTGATGGGTTGTTTAATGACATACTAGGAGAAATTACTGTTTCTCTTCCTAAAGTGATTTTTTTATATAGGACCTATAAAAAAGTTTATTCTACAAAGTCAACGCTGAATTTAGCCAGCTGTGCACGGCACCCATCAGTTGACAGGGGAAGACAATAACCATGCCATTACAGTAAAAACCAGTGCAAGTAATGAGGCTTTGTTAACGTGTTACTTCTTTTAACAACTACATAATCTGTCCACCCAGAGGGAGTTTGTGTCACTTGTCTCACCCAGTACCCGCAGACACAGAATAGAAAATGAAAATCTCACTTCCTGGTTTCCACAAAGAATTGATAACATACACTCAAAAAAAGTGCACAAAATCCGCCCGGGTTCTCACCAGAACTTGCTGCATCTCACAGTGAACCAGAAGGGAGGCCAGCTCTATATCCTCACTATAGCCATTCTTGAGAGGAACTGATCTAAAACCTGGTGGGGGTGAACGTACACAAAGGACAATTAGAGTCAAGCAAAGGGTTATCTGCAGTCACAAAAATGGTGCATACAGTTCTGAGGGCTAACAGATTCTTCATGGCTCAAACGCTCAGCTCCGAAGAGCTTTGCTATGACAATTACAGGGAAGCAAAAGGCAAGAATGGCAAAATTGAGAAACACATTTCACTTGCTCTTGAAAACTAAAGCCAGAAGCAGAGGAAAGCAGAACACTTACTCTGCATATGTCTGCATCTAAGATAATTAACAAAACAAATGCACTGACACCAAACCAGAAACAAGAATCTTCCCAGGTTTTACTCTGGGCACATAACCCTGTTGCTGAAATTGAGTATGTGGCAAAGGCAGTGCAAATTAGTCTACAATGCTATTAGTCTATAATGCTTTCCTATCCAGTTATAAAAAAGGAATTACAAGAGGGTGAGAGGATTATTTTAAATACCTACATGCTACACACCCAGTATCATACCAAACAATGGATTAAAGGGAGATCAAAAGAGCACCTGTCTTTGGCAGGTTGTAGCTGCTACTGAGAGCACAGTCACAATACAACAATGCTGAACAGCGTCCTTCTCACTTAGCCCCTTATTATACCACTGATCTTACCTGATTTGATCCCTTTGATGGGAAAAGTGGCATGTGCTAAGAAATTTGGATCACTGAACATATCCTCCTCATACACAACAAAGCGCAGAAACGCTAGATTTGGATCATAAATTTCAAATTTCACTTGCTCTGGACAGGGCGCCCAAACTGGATTAAGGCCATTGTCATCTGTAACGAAAAGGAAACATTTGCAGCATGAAGCAATAATTTCACTTCATTCACACATGGGTATGTATCCCAGGACATTTTCTGGGGATACAAAGGCCCCAAAATCCTATTTACCATCTGTCTCTTGTTGTAACCTTGCTTCGGAAGGTTTGTATTTGTTTATTGTGAGGTGGGGAAGAGATAGGGGGAAACTTGGCAGGGAAGCAAATCCATGAAGAAAAGCAAATTGGTTTTGAACATATAAAACATCCTTGGACACGTATTTAAAAAAAAAAAAAAAAAGGGCTAATTCATTGCTCATATTCATGAGCCTCATGCTCCGTATCAGAGAAAAAGCCTGAAAAGCACTGGGAAGATTACTGTACGATGGTCCAGTTCTTACAGGCACTTACAGAACACCTCTCTGATATCTTGGACACTTCCCATGAAAAGTTAGAAACATAACCCTCTCCTCTGAAATACTGAAGAGCCACAATGCACGTTCTGCATTCTGTGTTTATTTTCCACTGGTATTAGTGGTTTGCATAATTAGAACCAAAGCTTCTTGTCCTCTAGAGACACGCTGCTGCTTCCAGAAATATTAAATGGTGAAATATGAAGTGACTGAGGTATTGCCCCATTTCAGTGCACTTAAATGAAGCAAACACAAACACACGAGCACACAAACACCCATCCCTTATCTCATCAGGAAGAACTCATCAGGAGCGAGCTTTGATGGAACTTGTATTGCATTGCAAGTTACTCTGCTTTACAGCCCCATATACTCAAGCTGTCTCCAAGGGGATGCCAGCTGTAGAAACCGAGTTTAAATACACACAGTCTGGATCTCACAGTAGCAACTCCCCATTTGGGCCAGACTTTTGGGAACTGACTAGCACTGTTGGAGGCACTTTCAAGATAGCAATTTTTTGAATTATGCAAATACACAAACTTATGCAAAGGCAAAAACTTTTTTTTTTCCTTACAAACTGCAGACAGTGGGGTTTTTTCTAAATTTAATATACATTAAAGTTTCTCGAATTAACTGGCTATGAAGCGAGCAAGAGAATAATACTGTGTGGCTAATTAGTCCAGAGCAAGAATTAACTTATTCCTCCCTATTCAGGTTGCTGGCCGATTACAGCCAACATAAATCCATGGTCATCCTCTACCCACTTTATTTAAGCACACTGGCATAATGTGTGCATAACTAACATATCCTTACAGCACAGGAAACTGCGGATACTCACTCACTACCGATGTCTTGAATTTGTTGTTATCATATTCAGCCCCACAAATTTCTACCTCCACAAAGGGACAAGCGATGCTTCTACCAAGTTTGGGGAGATGACGAGCACCTAAAACCTGCGAAAGCAACTGTAAATTATAACCAGCTCCAGAGGAAACTTGGCACCACTATTTCTGTACAGAAGGCAGCCTCAGCCCCACAAATTTCTACCTCCACAAAGGGACAAGCGATGCTTCTACCAAGTTTGGGGAGATGACGAGCACCTAAAACCTGCGAAAGCAACTGTAAATTATAACCAGCTCCAGAGGAAACTTGGCACCACTATTTCTGTACAGAAGGCAAAAAAAAAAAAAAATGAAAGGAACATGCAAAAATACATACTCCCTCTCTTGAATATGTTTGCATATATTAAAAAATACTGTCTGTGCCACCAATAATAGTATCTTCCATAGTTTGGGTAACCCAGTGGTTTTCGTTGTGAGGCACTGCAGCTGACATTCACTACGCACAGTATGCAGTTCCAGACCAGGCCTGTAACAAAAGTTTTGTTACCTTTCCTCAGTCTTCATTAAATATCTATTTTAAGACATTCTTGATTTACATTCACAGCCCCCCTTTTAGCTCTTCTCT
>NW_010422720.1:29346-36858 GCF_000710305.1 Buceros rhinoceros silvestris | reverse complement strand
GTAGGGAAAAGCAGCTAACATGTTTCTTCTCAGAAAACGTATTTTTAAAGGACATCTCTTACTGTACAGCAACGGAGAAGAGAAACAAGTTCAATATCTGTTTGGCACCAGAAGACAACACTGCATGATTATAAATGCACGATTATAAATTGCTCCATGAAAAATGAGAATGACATTCTGATTAAATCACAGTGCACTAAATAGGATGAAGGGGGGATCAACTTATTTCTGATGCTTAGAGTCTGTATTTCTTTATACGTATCTTTCTTCCATACTGAAAATCTCTGAACTAGTTAGTCTGTTGCTAACCAATCTCCAGTAGGACTCTTCTATTGAGAAGTCACTAGATTGGAAATGCAAGTTAGTTCATTTGAATTTTTATTAGCAATTATATAAAATTATATTGTGGATTGCGTTTTCAGTCCTACAGCATGTGCTTCATTAGCATAATAAAGATATATATTTCTTTTCAGGAACCAGCGGTATTAGTTTTATTCTCGAACACACTGACATTTAAAAACAGTGTTTTGACAATCTGTCAGATCTTGTTCTGAAACATAATAGCTTTATTTTTAGTTTTATAGATATTTATGACCTGTAAAAAACATGTTTTACAAAAGACATTTACCCTCACTGTCATAATCATCTGCAATTTCCTCTTCGCATCATTTGGCATTGGGTCATATTCTTCATTCCGCATGCTTTCTGGCTGCAGAACATAGCCAGTGCGTCCATTAAGTGAAAACATGGCATGATTCAATTGCATGTATTTATCTAGGGAGAGAGTTAAACAGTCATAACAGAAGATTCCCATTTGAATTAAGACAAGGAAGAACCAGACCATGGCTCCTCTCTGTAATTCCTTCTGGTCACCACTTTATCAGGAAGAGCTGGAAAGGTACGTTGGAAGACCCTGTTCCCTTTGCTAACCGAACCTGTCAGGCCATTCTCACCAATTTAAATCCCAACAAATCTATCTCCATTCACAAGTAGTTTCTTATCAACGTGTCAAAAGCTAGCTGGCCCTTAACAGAAAGAGGAGTACAGCCTTCCCTGTGGCTGAACAACTGTTCACCCACCTGAAACTTACTGTAAATATCTCTGCTTGCTTATCACAAAGAGATCGAGGTGAAATAAACCTTTCAAAGTTTGGGGCTAGTTAGGCTCAGAGACAGGATTCTTGGAGACTGATTTTTGGACCAGCTAAACCAGGCAATCCACACATTCAAACCTAAACTTTAGTTCTTGCAGGGAAGTAAAATAAGTAGGACAGCCACAGTGACTGGAATGGCAGAGGGGCCAGAAAGGGGCTCATTTATGGTGAAATGGAAGGTGGATTAGATCCTTCTTTATCAAGAGAATATTACCTGGAGTTTGGAAGTTAAGAGCCACCATCTGGGAGCCACAAAGCCAGAGGCGAAATGGGTCGTAGTTGGATGAGTCAACCCTCTGTCCTTTAGGATAGACACGTGTCAGTCCTTTCTGGTTGTATTTCAACAACTCAACTGGCTTTTGCTTAACAATGCTTTCTGCCTTGGTTTCCACAAAAGAACGGATCTCTTTGAAATCAGGATTTTCTACACAGGGCAGGGAGGAAAAAGAGTGTTACTAAAGGAAGAAAGAAGTCAACATTTATACTGCATTCCTACTAACACTTCATTTTACTTTGTTTTGCTTTGTCCTTTAATGCAGTAATTGGCACAGTTTTCATGCAGACACAGCAAATTGGTTGAGCATCAAAGTTAAAATTGCCTGCCTGCCACATGCGTTGCAGCAGGGCAGATAAGAGTCTGCAGTCATGTTCTCATCTCATCATTGCTAATAATGTACCCTGACCACTAGAACACATATTTAAATGAGACTTCTTTTCCTGGGTTTAAATGGGGAGAAGAAAGGGTGAGCCGGGGTTAGCCAATGCCTCAAACAATGACTATAATTATAATGTCTTAACCACACTGACAGCCTATTAAAAACATTTGCAAAGAAACTTAAAGAAAAAGGGCACATTTGCCAGCTTCTCCAGCAGCAATGTCAAAAAACTGCCCTAAAAAGTACATATTTTAGTGTCAGTCTCCACACCCACACTTACAGAGACCCCAGTTCTCATTTATATTATGAAGCCATATACCATTCCAATAGCATACATAAACGGCAAACAGGTTCTTACAGTAAAATTACATAATGCACAGCAAATCCATTTTGACGGTTTTTACAAACAAATCACCAGTGTTCAGCCAGAGTTTCTCCATGTCAGAAAAGTAAACTGACACATAACTAGTAGGCTTCCCCATGAAAGACACCTACGAGAGGCTGTCTCCACTTAAGCAGTTAGAAATTTGTGACAGTTCTTTGGTGACAGATGAATAGCATCAAGTTCCCCAGTGTACAGTTTCAAGTGCCACTGAAAACTGCATGGATGAGGCAGACCCTTGTCTTCCAGTAGAGAAAGGACACACTTTTATCTTCAGTTCTAAAATGTCAACTAACATCTGTGAAGATAGTAGAAAGGGTAAAATTCAGGTGTAATCTTAAAGGAAGTACCTAAATTGTCCTTGGTCTTGCTTGTTGGCTTGCAGTAGATCACAAGATCTGATAATTCAATGGCAATCAATTGATTCTTTTCCCAGTACTTCCTCCTGTTCTCCTGTGAAACGTAACAAAGTTTTAGATTTTTTTAAGCAAGTGTTTCAGTGCTTCCCTGGTCAGTCCTACTCAAAAGAAAAAAAAAAAATCCTTGCCGGGATTCTAACAGGACTCTACTCGATTTTAGTTATATTCTCAACTCTATACCTTATATATGCAAATGTATGCAGAAAAAATGCAAAGGGTAGTGAAGTGTCTCTGTATTTATTTACAATCCTGAGCAAGATTTAAGTCTTGTTAGTAACTCACAAACAGCTACATTCAAACCCTATGAGCATCACACTCCTGCGGTTTTCTATTTGTGCACCAAACCAATAACGTTATGGCTGGTAAATCACGTGCCATCTTCTTGTCATCATCAGTAAAAAACCCACTATCTACTTCCCTGTTTGCAAGCACCTGCTCTGTGGAAGCTGAGCAATGGTCCCTGGAAGGAGAGATAGAAAACTACTAAAATGAGCAAGACTTGTCCTGAGTGGTGACTTTTGGGCTGGATGTTTTTTTAGACAGAAGTAGCAATTACAGGATAAAGCATGTTACAACAGCCCCACACTCAATAGCAATTAGCTTTGGCACAGAGGTTAGGAAGCAGCAGCAAGTCTTGCAAAAGAATTCCCTCAACAAGACAAACTGAAGAGGAATGAAAATCAGAGCCAGGGAGCCATGGGTTTCCAGAATGTTTCACTGAACCAGAGATTATACATTGAAGTCTAAGAAAAGCAGAGCAGAATACAATGTCTAGAACTGGAAATAACCTTGGGAAAAAGTTGTACAAAGTTCATTGTACTCCGATCCATCAGTTTCCCAAACATAATTCAACAATAATCAGAGCTCCAAATAGAAAAGAAGCACTTCTATATGCTACAAGCTCTTCTTGAGTATGGCAAGTGTCAGTACTAAACAGAGATGTGTGAAGCCTAGTTTTACTTTTTATGTATAATGGACACAGCCCAAAAACGAACTCATAAAAAAATCTGTATCCTACTGTAGCACAGTGTTGACTCTTACGCTTTTTCCTTCTCTAAAATTCAGCCTGTTAACTTTCTTGGCAAAGAGGGCCTTTCCTCATCTTTCCACCTTCCCCATGCAGCAGTTTATCATGTGAACTTTCTAGGGGCCGCACTGAGAAAACCCTCCTGATTGACAGAAGTTAGTTTTAAAGCATCTTTGAACAGAGAGTGTTTAATACTTCCCTAACTGTACAGAGGGAGAAAAAGCTGCCAAGCTCCTGAAGAGCCACTGATGTACTGTAAAAAACATTCCATGTAGAGACACTTCTTCTAGGTCATGTTTCTCTTTTTCTCATTTTTATTGCTAAATGAAAGTCTTGCATAAGAAGAAACCTATCTCTCCCAACAATAGGTCAACAGCTGCTGTTGCTTCTTCCCTTGCTGAACTTGCAGTCCTCTGCTTGAGACACCAACTTGCCTGCTATAAATAGTATTATCATGACCCTCAGATGACACCCCTCCAGATGACAGAAAAACAGTATGAGACAACATGATACTGAATCATATTTTCCATCAGTTTTATCACCCACTTAATAAAAAGCGAATAAAAGCCACAAAGGAAAGAGCATACTTAAGCATAGTCATTGTAAGGGCTTTTTGGTCATGTTGAAGACTTCTTAAATACTAGAAAATATGACTGGGAGATAAATTAATATATCAAAACAGGAAAAGCAAGTCCTGAAGACTGTCTTTAAGTGGCAGTACTCATAGAGGGATGTAGAAGCTAAACTTATGCAGAATCCTTTAAACTTTAGGCAAGGATTTGGAAATACTACTGTTGAAGATCTGGTATATCCAGAATGTGCCTATTGGTTACAAATGAATAATTAGTCAAACACCTCCCTGTCAGTGCCACTGCAGTCACTGGAAAGCAGAGTTAGTAAACAGGATTAAAAGCAGTTTAGGCAAAGGCAGCTCAGATTTCACTTAAACTCTCTGCCAGATTCACAGCTCTGAACACAACAGCCTGAGTTTCTTCTGCTTAACACTAGGATTGAACCAGTGTAACCAGATGCAGAATTGTAATGGTATCTACTTTGTACTACTAAGCACCTACTACTAATCACTGAGGTACAGGGTGCAACGCAGGCAGTACTCTGCTGAAAATTTCCTTTTAACATAAATTTCCACAAAATTCTGATTTACATATCATTCCCAAGAGTTTAGGGAACAAGATTCACAGTATCAATAAAATGAACAAAGAGCAATATGCAAGAGTGAAGGACCACATGTTAGCAAGATTTAGCAGTGTGTGGCAGCTGAAGACAGATTCTACTGTAAATTTATAGCAATACACTACAAAACCCAACAATGGATCAATTTTTATCAATACCTCTTCTGTTGTTTTCCAAGTGATTTCACGGATACTTTGGTACCATTCAAAGAGTTCTTCTACTTTATCAGTTGCAAACTCAACACATGGATCTTCTGGATTCTTAGGTTCCAGAATGAAGACAAAAGGCTTTTTGTATTTCCCTTGTGGCATTTTCACTGTTAGGCAACACAATAGCAAGAAATTTATATTAAAAACCAACAGTTCTGCTAAGCTGTCATTGCTGATTTATTGCAACAGTTAGCATCATAAAGATTCATCATATTAATCATATTAGTAATAGTAATACAAGTAGGTGTGGCTTGTTTTGTGTTTGTTTGTTTTTTTTTTAATCTTTCCTGCTAAACATAAAAGCATCTACTCAATACAGAAAGCTCAGGAGTCCATGTGTAAGCATCAGAAAATACATACCAACGTTGTACGTGTTGAGTACCAGTATGCCTCGGCACAGAGAGCCTAATGGATTGTCCTCAATAATCTGAAAAAAATGAGTTAAATCTGACCCTCAGTCTTCTCAAGTGAATATTCACAAGACATTAATAAACAATAATAAACAAATAATAAACAAGCACCATTACATCTAACCTCGGTTGCACTGAAAGCATGCCCACTATAATGTTTAAAAGCCTGTTTCCACACCAAGAGTTTCTCATTTTGAGAAACATACAAGAATCTCTACAGTGAGAGTAGTCAAAATGAGCGCAGTGGTTGTCCTGACACAACTGCTCATTTTCAAGTCTGCTTAAGGCTGCAGCTGATCCAAGCTGAGGTAGGGGAGGACTCTAATACATGTCTTTTCCTCTAAAGCACCCCAGAAAGTCATTGGAAGTGCTTCAGAACAACAAAGAATTCAATGTTCTACTTTTAAAACTCCTAAATTTCAAAACTGCTTACTCAGAGCTTTGTCTTCTTTTGTCAAAGAGATCCTTGTCCAAGACAAAGATTGTTAGACACTTTTGACAAACAGTATAGGGCTAGTTACTCATAAAAACTTTAAAATGGAGCGTGAAATGGCTAGTACGATGTGTCTGGACATATAGTTTCTTTATTTGCAAATATTAAGGCAATATGCAGGTAAACTAGTTCAAAGTTTCCGGCACATTATTGTTTAGCCAAACTATCTGAAAAACCTAAACTAGTATGGTTTTCATTACAGGAAACCATTATAATCTCCTAAAACCTCACCAAATCAGCTACCTCCTTAAGCAGTTTTCTATGAGGGATGTCCGGACAAAAACGCTCAACAGCAGAGAACTGTGCAGAATGCATCCATTTCTCTATTTTGTTCTTTCAAACACAGCATGCAGAGTCCTAGTTCTACAAACCAGATGTCCAGTGGGCAGCAGCTTCTCGGGCAATGTAATGGACAAAGCTCAACCCTCACCTGGCTTTCAAGCTCAGCAGAGTTATCAGATGACAGGTCTTCAACATAATTAGATGGAAAATAGTGTTGGACCTTTTCTCCATAATCCCCCTTCCACCTGAATTTAAAAAAAAAAAGTATACATAGAGGAAAAATAGTTAAAGAGCTTCAACAGCCCATTAATGAAGCAATAATCCTCAAGAAATCAGTCATTAATACCCCATACAGGCTTTGGTCTAGCAGGCTATCACCAAAATATAAGTGATGAAGTAGCTAAAAGCTCTAACAAAATGATCATTAACTGCAGTAACTGATGATTTCAGAGAGATTACAGTTACTGTAAACTGCAATTAATGACTTCAGAGGCTTTTTTCCCCCTCCAGTACTAAAAATACTATTATGTGGTTGATTAGTCTGCAAAAACTACAGGGAAACATTAGATTCCTGAGCTCTCCAAGCAGTTTACAAGCCAGCTAAGAAAGAAAATCTCTTCTGAAAGAAGACTGTACAGACAACTAAACAAGGTAGGTTTGAACCCTGAGAAGTACTGAGCAGAGCAAGGAAAGAAACAGAGCCATGATGACAATGGTAACAGACGCGTGAATTCCCAGAATACACAAGCGTACATGAAGGATTAATGCAGTAAAGGAAAAATACTGGTTACACGAGGCTGTGGAGGTTCTGCAGGCTGAGATTATTGCTGTAGGATAGAAAAATGGAAAGCATGAAAGGAAGCTTAAGGATGAGAAGGTTTGGATTTGTTGGTTTTTTTTAAAGACATCAGCTTGAAGATTTATTTATTTTTACAGTTAATAAGCAGCAATCAGACAACAGGCAAAGTTTTTAAAAACTACTACACAAGCTCAATTTTTTTCCCCTTTCTAATAAGTCACCAGAAGTTCTCCTATGAGGAATCTTTGTCCTTACCAGCCTCCAGTTTCCTTTGTGACATTATGAATTAAAGCTCCTCGAGAGAAGCTCAATTCATCACTTCTTTTGGCTCTGTAGTCATACAAGGCTTTCACTGTTCTCTGAGGCTGTAAGAGAAACAGAGCAAAAGAGTCATCTTGGGGGACAGGTCATAAAATAATCAATAAAGCAATCTTCAAAAAAAAAAAAAAAAAAAAAGGGAGGACTGGATCCCTTGGATCTCTTTTTTTTTT
>NW_010422720.1:28917-29308 GCF_000710305.1 Buceros rhinoceros silvestris | reverse complement strand
AAAATAAAAAAGAAAACTTCAAAAAAAAAAAAAAAAAAAAGAGGGAGGACTGGATCCCTTGGATCTCTTTTTTTGTTATGAAGCTTAGAAAACATAATACTAAAGTCCCAGAGTGACATCTATTGGTGGAAGCAAGTGATGCTATTTAACTGCTACTGCATTAGCTTTGAAAAAGAAATAAAAAAAAAAATCTTTCATTTATGCTTTCTTTTATGAGTACTGCAACATAATTACTGCAAAAAAAAAAGACAAGACAGACCAATCCTCTGTCTTCATTACATGTATTCATACACAGCTGGAGTTTGTAGGCTTAGATGCCTACAAAGCCTCCACTTC
Source organism: Buceros rhinoceros silvestris (assembly GCF_000710305.1). Taxonomy (NCBI): domain Eukaryota; kingdom Metazoa; phylum Chordata; class Aves; order Bucerotiformes; family Bucerotidae; genus Buceros; species Buceros rhinoceros. Next base: position 28,972 of record NW_010422720.1, on the reverse strand, counting down.
AAAACCACATTAGCTTTCCTGCTGGTCACATTTCCTTTCGGAAGACCTCCAGTTT
>NW_010422720.1:25476-28822 GCF_000710305.1 Buceros rhinoceros silvestris | reverse complement strand
CAGCAGGACAAGCAGTTGCTTTATCTTGAATTTACTACTACCCAAATTCTTCAGCAGCAATGCAAATTCATCAGCCTAAAGAACCTAAAAAGAATTAGAGCCACAAAATTTACAAGCAGGTGAACTTCTATGAGGATTTACAAGCAGGCAGGCCTTAACAAGAATTAGAGATTAGTGGATGTTTGCTGTTCCACCTGTTTTTAAATTATTATAACTTACAAGAAGACAAACTTTATAACTCATTAATAAACCAAAGTCGCCATTTTTACATGGAAAGCACATGAATAAACTCTGCACCTACTTGTGCATGCAGTCCACACTTGCTAATGGAACTGCAAGGATTTTGTGCACAAATAACAGTGCTCATAAACACACACACACACACTTGGTGTTTACATGTTGTGCTTTCTTTCCATGAAGATTTGGCTTTGTCAGATCGCATCGTCTCACAGGTTATTTAATTTGGGGGCATAACTGCATAAGCACGCAAACCAAATCAAATTGCCTGCATAGACTCAATAGCAGAAAGTGCCCCAGCTTCCAGTGTGGATGAATCAATACAGGATTTGCACACAGGGAAGCATATGGGTACAAATTTTAAAGAGATAGTAGAAAAAAGCCACACCCTTTAAATTTCTGCTATCCAGTCTCCCAGAAATCAAGCAGCCTAACGCTTTCAGTTAGCCTTTTCATTGCTGCTAACAGGAAGTCAATAAACAAGGTTCATAATTTTCAGAAGTCTACAGTAAGTGTGAACATCTCTTTTTAAGCATACCACTGTAGGGTTGATTTCACTGGGTTCCACATACATCTTGACATCATACAGGGAGTTAATATCTTTTTCCTAAAAACAGGAAGAAGGAAAAAATTATGAATTTACAGGACTCAAAAATTATAGAAGTATTTAATGTTAATACAACATACATTGCTGAAACCACCTTTCTGACAATACACATGTGAAGAGGAGGGAAGCCAGGCAGCTGTTACGCTCACTTACACAGTTGAATATAGCTGAACATGAGTTTGTTATTTGACCTGTCAATGCCCCAGTTTAATGAACAGTAAAACAGAAAGAAGCAGCAGTACCTCACAAAGGTATCTCTTAATCTGTCAAATAGCTTTGAGATTCTGAGTACCCTTCTATGTGCAACCACAAAGACAATACCTACATTTATGATTTCTGTGTTACAGGACTTTAGTTCCAGTATTGGTTTCACTATCAGATAGAAATTCTGAAATAATAAACATGGTTGTATTTTTCATTTTATTCTCTCCTCCTGTTCCTGTTTGGACCTGGTCCTAGGATACAGAACCTTAGCTACAGGCAAGATCATACAAAGTCTTGAGGTCCAAAATCTTTTCAGTCCCTTTTAGTCTCCCCAGACAAAACAAAAGACGCAGATCAGATTTCCTCAAACATGCCAAACAGGTTTTTCCTGCAGCTGCTAAGAGCAGCAGCTTGTTAAACAGAAGAGAGCATCTCAGACTTTTCAAAAGCCAGCTACCTTGCCACAGCTCTCTTGTCATGAAAACACTTCCATGCAGAAAGTAGGCCTCTACCCTAAGCTGATTATCCAGGCTCCTAGTTCAGTCCATGGGCAGAGACAACTATCTCTTGGGGAGACTTCTTCACGCGTATCTCAAAGACTGAGCCTTCAGAGGTATCTCTCATTTTTTACCACCGAAGGCAGTTGGAGACCATCCCTGAGATGGCTCCAGTGCACTGAAGTGAATGCCATTGCCTGTCCAGAGCAAAAGGCACAGCAGAATATTTCCTTTTTTTCTGAAATCCTTAGCAGCTGGCATCTGCCTGATCATTTTAAGATCTCTGCCCACTCCACCAACAGAAGACAGGGCCAGTTGCAGGTGGGGCTATTATCAAAAATTCATTTTAGGAGAGCAACGATCCCCCACTTCATAGAGCAGCTTTGCTAATCATATCATATGGAAGTCAAGAGTCGATCTGCAATCAAAGATGAAACTCATTCCTTCACATATCTCAAAACCTTGGTGAGAGAAGTCAGTATAACCATTTCAATTTTACAAATAAGAAAACTACCTGCTTAACCTCCTCCAAAGGTCATCTGCCACACCCAGAACCAAAACCAGCACCCCCAGGTCTAGATCTGAGACTCTGCCCACTACAGCAACTGGCACTTGTACAAAGACCAGCACTTACCGTGCTGTAGCGCTCCAGCAGCTCCTCAGTTACTGGGTAACGCAATTTCATTTTCCTGTACAGCGGATGCTTCTCATAGTAGGTTACCAGCTCCACTAAACTCTCAAAATAGGCCGAGGTTCCAAGCACGAAATGGCGACCTTCTTGCTGAATTCGGAAGTGCTTCACCTTCCCCTCCGCTCTGCGAAACAAGGACAGGTGCTGTAAAAGGTATTGATACTTGCAGTGAGAGCATCAGTGCTGTAATCTGGACCAAAACTGCTTTGTGCATCTTAATCACATGAAATAATTTCTGCCTCTTCCAAAGCCTCTTCTGTTCAAACTGAATTCCAGTTGCCTGATTAAATTCGCAAAAAGATATTCTCGCTTTTCTACAGTGTACAGGGCCTTGGGACAAATACCCATGTTTTCACTTAGATAATATCCCCCTATTTTTTTCTCCTGCAGATAAGTATTCTGTCACCTTCATACTAATATAACTGTCTCTGATCAGACTGAAAATCCCTCTGGAACCTGCTGCTGCTCATCCACCACTGCCCCTAAGAGATAAACACACTCCCCTCAAAACAAATAGCTGTCTCTTCCCTATAACCATTTTGATAACTACAGGAATCAATTTGAAAGAAAAAAAAAAATCTCTTGTGCTTAAACACAAGGTTTGTGCTTGCATTGACAACAACAAAACCCTCCACTGACAACCATTCCACCCACAGAGGACCCCTGTATCCTTTTCAAGCTGCTGAAGTTTTGGTAGTTCTTGTTTTCCCCACAGTGAAATAGTTATACTGAGATGATGCAGCTCAAGTTACTTCAATATCCACCTTGGTAAGAGCAGAAAGCTTCAAACCAAAGCACACAGGGGACTGGGGAATTCTGGACATCTTCAATACACAGTCAGGCATGTAAATAAGAGGAAAAGAAGTATTTGTTTTTCCAAAGCAATTTTATATGCTGCGCAAATATACATTTTCAGAGAAATGCAATTTGATTTGAAGGCACAACAGAGAGCACCACAATTCTATACATTTTATTAATGTTGTTGCAAGAACCACAGTTTCAAAAATGTATTCCCTAGGAAGAAAAGCCGACAATTTCATTTTGACATTTCACTTCAATCAGTTATATGACAGGGCAGGATTTCGAGGGCATAAGGATCTAGAATCACTG